>NC_091753.1:23713660-23813660 GCF_043380555.1 Nothobranchius furzeri
TATGTGTGTGACAATGATACTCAGAATAAGAAAAATTGCTGTGGTGTGATTCCCTATTGCTGTACGCTTCATCTGGCATTAAAACACACACCATGTCCAATCAGCCTATACAGGAGTAACAACCTTGGTGGTGATGGGTCAGCTGATGGCACTTCACGCAGAGTGTTCAGAATATATCAGGAAGACGCTGTGACACCTGGCTGTCCAAACCTGCTGCGACATAGTGGAGAGCAGTTCAGCTCCACCCATCTGAAACGTACTGGCTTGATCTCATCTTAGCAGAGTACAGCCTAATTAATGTTCCATCTCATCTCCCACAAAGTTTTGCCTCCTCCTCAGGTCCGGGTACTGGCTGCTTCAAGCATTAAGTCCGGGATCACAGGCGACTCCGAATAGGCACAATTCGTTTTCCAAGTTTTTCTTTAATCTGCGTCACAGGTAGCAGTCAGGCATCCATTTTAACTTCTCACTCACTTCTTCTTTCTCACATACTTCTCTCATCCTATCTATCCCAAGTGATAGATACAACACCCTTGAATGTTACATCCAGGTGACAGAGCACATGCGCACAATGCTGGAGCGCAATAAAGCCTCTGCAGGAATTATCCAGAGCTGTATCTCTGCGATTTAAGCTAACTACAGTGTTGGGAAAGTTAATTTAAAAATGAACTAGTTCAAAGCTCAGTTCATACATTTTAAAACAAACTAGTTTGTTTCTTAGTTCATAATTTAAAAAATTTTGAACTAAGTTCACTGTTCCAAAAACAAACTAGTACATAGTTCTTTTTTCTTCTATACAGGTCCTTCTAAAAAAATTAGCATATTGTAATAAAGTTCATTATTGTCTGTAATGTACTGATAAACATTAGACTTTCATATATATTAGATTCATTACACACAACTGAAGTAGTTCAAGTCTTTTATTGTTTCTAATATTGATGATTGTGGCATACAGCTCATGAAAACCCAAAATTCCTATCTAAAAAAATTTGCATATTTGGTCCGACCAATGAAAGAAAAGTGTTTTTAATACAAGAAAAGTCAACCTTCAAATAATTATTTTCAGTTATGCACTCAATACTTGGTCGGGAATCCTTTGCAGAAATGACTGCTTCAGTGTGGTGTGGCATGGAGGCAATCAGCCTGTGGCACTGCTGAGGTGTTATGGAGGTCTTCCTCCAGACTCTGGCACCTTTATTTCCGAATGACATGCAAAATTTGCTTTCATCTGAAAAAAAGTACTTTGGACCACTGAGCAACAGTCCAGTGCTGCTGCTTTGCAGCCCAGGTCAGGCGCTTCTGCCGCTGTTTCTGGTTCAAAAGCGGCTTGACCTGGGGAACGTGGCACCTGTAGCCCATTTCCTGCACACCTGTACACGGTTAGCCTGGCAAGCCAGACTAAATAAATGTATTATTTAGTCTGGCCATGCTCCATTGACGGCTCTCCGTTGTGGGGTGGGTTCTACCGTTGTCTTTCAAATGATCTCTGCATTCCATTGGACAATGAATGTGACATACTCTTGTTTCACTCTGTTGCATCATCCCACCCACCAGGCATATAGAGTGCCCTGATTGGCCTACAAAGCGGATAAAGCTCTGTGATTTGTTCACTAAGCAGATAGAGCACTATGACTGGCCCACCATTATGGACCAATCACAGCTCTTTATGTGTTTGAAACCCCTCTAGAGAGCTGTGATTGGCTAGCCAGAGTCCTGGTAGGAGCTGCTGAGGTTCCAAAGGAGCATGCCTAGACCATTCTTTGCAAAGCAAGAATTTGGTGTAGTTCACTAGGCTAGTACACGGTGGCTCTGAATGTTTCTACTCCAGACTCAGTCCACTGCTTCTGCAGGTCCCCAAGGTCTGGAATCGGTCCTTCTCCACAATCTTCCTCACTTTTTCCTTCCCACAGACTTCCCACTGAGGTGCCTGAGGGGCCTTGATACAGCACTCTGGGAACAGCCTATTCGTTCAGAAATTTCCTTCTGTGTCTTACCCTCTTGCTTGAGGGTGTCAATGATGGCCTTCTGGACAGCAGTCAGGTCGGCAGTCTTACCCATGATTGCGGTTTTGAATAATGAACCAGGCTGGGAGTTTTTAAAAGCCTCAGGAATCTTTTGCAGGTGTTTAGAGTTAATTAATTGATTCAGATGATTAGGTTAATAGCTCGTTTAGAGAACCTTTTCATGATATGCTAATTTTTTGAGATAGGAATTTTGGGTTTTCATGAGCTGTATGCCAAATTCATCAATATTAGAAACAACAAAAGGCTTGAACTACTTCAGTTGTGTGTAATGAATCTAATATATATGAAAGTCTAATGTTTACCAGTACATTACAGAAAATAATGAACTTTATCAAAATATGCAAATTTTTTTGAAAGACCTGTATATATATATAACTTATGAAATAATTTTCCAATATTTGGCACCCATTCAGTCCACACTCATACCCAGCTGCAGTTTTTACCCTACAGTATATTCTCAATAATATGAGGAAAACATTATTTGAACAGTTTTTTATGGGAAATTATTAAACGTTCTTAGGAAGCAGGCTGAAGTAGCAAACTCTAAGTGCAATATTAAACGTGCAAAATGTTAAAAAAAACGTATAATTTTTCAGTTAAGTCCCTTTTCAATTTTTCTGAAGGAACTTTGACTCCTGCACACAGCATAGACGTAGAAGAGTAGACGCCGCACCAACCGCTACTGCCTGTGTTTGGCAGCTATTGCGGGTTCTACTTTTTATAAACTCTATGGTCAACAGGATGTTTTAGCTAGGCTTTAGCGCTGGAAAAGCTCCGTGGCGATCTGGAGCTAGAACGGCAAAAGAACGAGTTCATAAACCCGTTCACGCAAACCAGGACAAACGCACTCACTTTTACGTTCGTCAGGCAAAATATGAACGAGTTCAGTTCACGTTCCCAAAAAAAGACGAACGAATTTATGAATGATTATTCAATGAATGCTGTAACATCCAGCAATGGTCAGTTTTTAGGTACAGTTTGACCATTAAACATCTGGCCAAAATGGAGACACAAGACTGCATGTGTCCCCTTAGCCTGCCTTCATCCCATCAGCCTGCTCAGAGCCTCTCTGCAGCTCTGAGCACAGATAACCAATTATCAACAATAATGTTCTCTCCTCAAGGTCCATCCTTATCGTCCTACAGGATTCTTCATGCTTAACACTCGCAGCTTGGATCAGTTGCTAAATCAAAGAATGACTTCCTAAATTACATATGAACTTCTAAAACTCATGACCTAGATAATCATTAAATAAACGTTTGTTTATTGCTACTTATAATAATTATAATATAATGAAATGCTTTCATTAATCTGTGCTCAATGATTGAAGTTTGAAATAAATGTTATGTTATGATTACAGTGATTGAAATACGTTTCAGCATGTTGATATGACAAGGTCATCACCATTTGAACTCACACAAGAACAAAGTAAGGTTAAGTTAAACTCATGACACATAAATAGCCTTTACCCAGATCACAGCATCCGGTATCAAAGAAGACATGTTTCTGAGGTTGTCTCGGTAACCATTCCTCAACCTGTCAACCTCTGGTTGGCTACACAAATCATAACATGAGAACATTAAAACCGGATCACTCTGGTGATTCATCAGTTCTTGAGAAAGCTTCAGACCGGCCATCTGAAGCAAAACCTCTTTAACCATCAAAGTTTTTGACACGCCATCAAAATCTTTTTTGCACCTGCAAAGCTGATACAGCAACAGTTCCTGCAGAACAAGCTGATACTGTTCCGACTCCTTGAGTCCCAGACGCGCGGTTCCATCCACCTGTCGTGACCCGAGACATCTCTGGATGGAAGAGTCGGTGCCACGGTATTCTACAGCCCTTCGGTGCCCGAGGTCATCCGACCTCTCTGACCTTCGGATCCACCAAGAGGGTCTCCAGAACGGGTGAAGTAGACACACAGATAGTGTCTGATGTGCTTTTGATAATAATCAACTTCATTGCTTAGTGCAACCCAAATTCTTTTACATCCAGAACTCAGCTTTCCTAGATAGGGAAGTTCTGATAACACTGCATTTACACACAGGTTCATACATCATATCTAGTTCCATCAATCACAGTAAAATGTTAGTTAACTTGTCATGTTTTAATTGTTGGTAAAATAAATTCTTACTTTTATAAACCTGACTCTTTTCTGAATCAAAACGAAGTGTTTACAATCCCTGAATAAACTAAGAATCCTGGAATCTTCTGATGAACCCAGTAAAGATGAAGCAGGGTTGATATTCTATGTTTAATTCAATTCAATTCAATTAAAATCAAAAATATTTCATTAATCCCAGAGGGAAATTGATTAAATTGATTAGATAGAGTATCACAGCTTATTGGTCATAAGTAGAGGTAATATATATATATATATATATATATACATATATATATATATATATATATATATATATATATATATAGAGAGAGAGAGAGAGAGAGAGAGAGAGAGAGAGAGAGAGAGAGAGAGAGAGAGAGAGAGAGAGAGAGAGAGAGCTCTTAAATCACTCAATTTCCAAAACCCTACAACGCGTTCAGGCACAACACTGGCTAACAAAACAAACCTAGGGATTTAGATATTACTACTTTAGATCATCTAACGCATCTTTGTGCAGATGAACAAAAGAGGAAACATCTCAAAGCTAACGTTGTTTAGCACAAAGCTTCCAGATCTGTTTGAAACAGATGACATTCCTCAGAACCATCCACCTGGACTTTACACAGGTGAAGCAACAACAGTGTAACTGCATCTCTTGTGCGTTGTGGGGGTTTATACTGAGGGATCGCCGTTACACGGTTCGTCTTTGACCATTTCTCCGTTTATTCAGATGAGCACGGAAACACAAACGGAATGACATTAGAGGCTGCCCGCTTCAATTAAAAACACATTTTGTGTAATCAATGTAACAGCACAGGTCACACACAGAACTACGCACCACACTGGCATTATCAGTTTCACACAATTTTTTTTCTCAGGACTTATCTGCAGCACATCTGGAATGCCTCCACTCGGCTAGTGCTTCTCCCCCAGCTCCTCGTCCCCCGCGGCCAAACATAACTATATAAAAAAGCATACAAATCAATAAATGGCTATAACTTGTTTGTTTCTGGACATATGGGGCAGATATTTTACCTTTTTATTCTGTCATGAGGCTAAGGCTCCCATGATTTTTATGGGTCATCCACTAGACCTCTCTTCATGGCCGTTAACCATTGCCTTTGGTGTATTTTGTCAGCTGGGAACCTATGAAATTTGATATTACTGTCCTTATTTCATCCATTTGTGCAGCCTACAGTGCTGCATTACTTAACCATGCAGATACTTCTTATTTCACTGCCATTCAGCTGTTTATTGACAACTTACAGCTAAACACAATGGTGGTCAACGGGGAGGTGCCGGCCTCTTGCCTTCCAGCCAGAAGTGGAGGGACGCGAGCTCACGAATGTGTTGTCACATATCAAGGGGTCAATAAATTCTTAGGGGTCAAGCACTGGTGCATTTGGGTAACCCTTTATGGGGCACTCATTGAAATAGTTTAAAACTTATAATTGCAACCCCAGGGTGTCATTGTGCTATATAATGAAAGGGACATCAACAAAGCCAAGCCATCTTACAGGAGGAGGATAGAGAGCTACTCTGACAGCTCGTGCCTCAGGTTGATGACCTCAGACCAATTTAGCACAGCTCTTTTCTTTACCACTCTGGATTTAACCATGTAGATTCCCTTGTCTCTAGAGTCCTTCTCCACATCTCAAGTGTACCAATTTGTGGTGATGCTGCTGTTTGGCTTTCTTGGTACCCAGCTACTTTTTCTACATCTTGCAGATGCTGTTCTTGCTGCTACCTACCTAGATTATGTGATCATCCATAGTGGCATGTGGATGGAGCACATGCAGTTGGTCACAGCCAGACTCACTACTAACCCTAGGAAGTGGGCAGTTGGACAGCCAAATGTACAGTGTCTGATGGGCCATTTAAGGGACTGAACAGGTGCAGCCTCAGCTAGAGAACTTCAACCCAAGACCAAAAGGGAGGCCATGCAGTTATGGGGCATGGTGGGTTACATGAAGTTCATTCTCGATTTTGACAACCTGACCAGGTCCTTTCTTACCTGATACAGAAGGGTGCCTTAGATCTGTTCCAGTGGACAAGACCTTGTCAGAGGGCCCTTGAGAGGCTTAGCAGATTCTGTGTGGGAAGCTTTACACGGCTGTTTTCTCTCTCCCTTTTATTCTGCAGACTGACGCCAGGGGTTGATTGCTATTGCTGTACATCAGCCAAAAGCAGAACTGCTATTGCCTTTAGGTCCAGTCCTTCTCCCTCTGTTCACACCACACTGCTACAGTAACTTTATTGCATTAAAGATGCTAATGCACAAATAATTTGTTGATACCTGGCTGGTCAATAAGCAATGGGCACTTATGACCATGGATGAGTTCCTCCAACGTTCCAGCAGACAGGAGAAGTAGAAGTTTGGCTGGCTGTTGCCCTGGCCTATGTTGGGTAGCTGTCTGGGCAATACTAATCAAGTTTACTTTAAACTGAGGGAACAGTAAGAACACACTGGCCATAAACCATTACATGCTGGAAATACTGGTTCTGCTTGTATTCCCATGGTTTTGCACTATGGTGCAAAATGTTGATTTTGTGGTCTTTGTGGTGGTCAGTTGTCAGCAGCATGTGAATCAGAACCTGCAGCAGTCGGGGGGGTGGGGGGTGGGGGTGGGGTGTGTGTGTGTGTGTGTGTGTGTGTGTGGGGGGGGGGGGGGGGGGGGTACAAGCCGGACAGGTATACGGCCTAGGAGGACAGAGTGAGGAGACGTCTTAAAGACACTGTCTCTATCTTCTTCCCATTGCTGTCTTCATGCACTCCAACATGCTGAGCCTCCAGCAGAATATCTGTTATCTCTGGTCACAAAGCAGAACATTGTGTGTGTGTGTGTGTGTGTGTGTGTGTTGCTCATGTGTGTGGACAGTTTTCTCAGATTGTGAACATAAAAACACACATGCGTTTGTTACTGCTTTTCTCTCTCTCTCTCTCTCTCTCTCTCTCTCTCTCTCTCTCTCTCTCTCTCTGTCTCTCTGTATGTGTGTGTGTGTGTGTGTGTTTGCTTGTCTGAGTGTGTGGACTCTCTGCTCCTTCCACTCTGCATTAACATTCATGGAGTCACCAGGGCATGTCAGAGCCAATAATGACCCCAGAGAGGGGGTTCACGATGGGGGAGGGCCACGGAGCTGCCTGGGGGTTTGGGTCTTGATGGAGACTAGAGGCATAGACCTGCTGGAAAAAATAAAATAAAATAAAAAAATAAAATTCTAAACAAAGTGGCTCCAGTCAGCCATAACCTTATGCCCAGCCCTTAAGGTAGGCTGGGTACTAGTGCAGGGGTACTCACATACAAATCTTAAAGGGGCACATCAACATTCGTCCACGACCCAGCGGTTTGTGGGGTACATGCATGCCATGCTCAGCTCTCACTGCTGCATGAGAAAACTGTCAGTGCACCACAATGGAACAGAAAGTGAAACCTAAAGTCATCAGCTCAGACTGGAGCTCATCATTGGGTGCATATAGAACCTGTGCACACAAAATCACGTCAACTCGCAAATCCAATGTTGATTTGTGTAAATAATTCTAGCTTGGGAGCCACCGTGGGCCAAAAAGGTGCAGCTTGTTTGCAAAATCCGGCCCGCGGAGTGAGTACACCTGCCGAGTGTTTCAGAACTGATTCCTGTAGGGCTGTCACCATCAGATCAGGATCCAGATACAGATCCATGATTCAGGAAGCTGAGTGAGCAGCTCAGAACATCTTCTGTTAGACGTTCCTGGTTGTTTTCCTGAGTTGTTGCAGCTACCAGTGTGTGTGTGTGTGTGTGTGTGTGTGTGTGTGTGTGTGTGTGTGCGCGCGCGCGTGTGTGTGTGTGTGTGTGTGTGCGCGCGCGTGTGTGTGTGTGTGTGTGTGTGTGTGTGTGTGTGTGTGTGTGTGTTTAGTGTATAGAGATTCTCAGATGCTGATGTATGTCTCAGTGGTTCATTAATAATTCACCAACCAAACAGTTTAAACACAAAGATGTGAGCTGTGTGGGTTGCTGGTAATGATTACTGATTACTTTTTCATTTCACCTGTTTTTCAATCAGCAAAATCTCCTTGGCATGAATTGTTTATCATTTCTTTCCCAACAATGAGTATTCAAGCTATTAATAAAATTAAGGAAACACAATGTTTTTGAAAATAAAATGTGAGCTCATCAGATCTATTGGACTAGCTGATAAAATTTAATAAATTATCTTTAGCAGAATTTTTCCACTTGTCTTTTTGTCCAGTACAGCTGCTGGTCGGAAGTGTGTGGGTGATGACGTCACAAACCTTACACAGAACACCTCCAACTAGGAAAATGCCTGAAAACATCAACAAAGCTCCAGGTTGTAGCATTTCAGGATCCTTCAAAATAAAAAAGGAGGAGGAGTCAATAAAAAAGTCAAAATACCATCGCTGGAGAGATGTTTTCCTAAACTGGACTGGAATTGTTCTGGTTGTATCAAAAATGACAGGGTCTGATTTTATTTGATTGAAAATGTGTTCTGATGAACAAAATAACTCAACAATAACAACACAAGGCCTTTTGGGCATTGCAGATATTTTCTGGTTTCATATTTGATTTTCTTTTTGATCTCAAAATAACTTTTTTTTTTATAAGAAATACTGTTTTGGTTGTTTATGTTGACAGTTAAATTTTAATTAGCAAACTTCCCCTGCTTCATTTTGACACAGCGCTTAACACGATAAGCTCACGCCGCTACCGTCTGACAGTAAACAGAATTATGAGAACTTGTAGTGAAATGCAGACACGCATGGCTCCTGTAGTTTCTGCGAGACCCCACTGCTTTTACACTCATTAGCTCTCTGTTCTGCCTTTTTCCTTTTTCTTCAGCAGCTGAAGTTCCTCTCAAACATCTGAGTCTGCACTCAGCAGAATGTCATGTACTTATGACATCATCCTGCAAGGAGCCACTAGGAATGCATAGTTATTCTCGTTGGGGTGAAAAGTTAAAATCGGCTGTTTATGTTTGTTCGTTTAGCAGGGAGACAGTTAGCCTAACAAGCATGAATGCATGTGTGTGTGTGTGTGTGTGTGTGTGTCCACAAATGCACACATGTGGTATCTTTGAATTTAACACATATGAGCAGAGTTTAATACATTTCAACACAAATGAGAAACTAAACCTCTGAGGAGTTTATCGGGGGACTCTGAGACCAACAGCATGTCCTCCTTCACCTGAGTGGAGATCCACTTCTGTCTGAACACAGAAAAATGTACGCAGAAGGTCTCCAAGTTTGCTTGTTGAGTCTCTTCTTAACTGTAACGAACCACAACCCAGAAGTATAACATTTTAAAAGTGAAGAATCTTAGAAAACACTTCTGGATCTTAATTTCAAATTTCTTCAAACAGAAGAAATGTACGAACTCTCTCATCACATGATGCAAACAAGGGGGCAGTTAAGGCAGCTGGCTTTACTCCCAACATGGAAGTGACAAAAATTGCAGTTCCACGCTGGCGGCATGCTCCCTTCTCCCGAGGGTGCTGAAACGCTCGCCCGCCTGTCTTCCATGCTCGGCCTGTGGAGCTCTCTGAGGGAGATTACAGAAAAAAACGCTGCTCTTTGAGTTGATTTTGGAGTTGCTTAACCTTCGTTAGCTTGAGTTAGCATGTAGCTATTCTCCCGCTGATCTCCGATCGAGGTGGAGCACGACCTCGTGGAAGCGGCCTGGGTGCCCAGTTCTGATCACCGTGGTCTGAGGCACTGCTTGTATTCTAACACTCTATGTTAATGCTACATGGGCGACCAGCATGACTACAGCCTGGCACTGAAGCCAAGTGGCTGCACGTGCCAGCTTCCCTGTAGCGCCTTCTTCACTTCTTGTGTTAGCTAAGTTAGCTAGTAGCTACATTTGTTCCAACCCTGTTCTAACCGTAATAGCCCCACTCTTAGCTCCACCTCTTTTCCTATTTTTCGATTGTTTGGGTGAGATGAGACCTGTGACACTGTCAAAATGGTGGTGGTTGGAACCTCCCATTTTCCCTAAAAAAAACGCAACACTCGAGCCTATGTCCTGTATATATATATGTTAATGGATCTCTGCTTGTTTAGGAATCCTAATACAATAGAAAAAGAAATGAATGCACACACATTTATATAAAAGGTGTGCATTTGCAGGTGTGTCTTTTTTCCATGCAGACCACCGGCTGGTCGGACATTTAAAGGACCAGGTGCTGCTCGCCCCACACACTTTGTTCTTTGAAAAAACATTTATTCTGTGCACGCGTGTATGTAAGCGTGGTCATTCCCCAACCCCCAACCCTCAAAGGTCAGTGGCTCCTTTAATGTTGGCCTCATAGATCACCATTATTACTGTAGTCTATTGATTCCTATGGAGATGAGGCCCGCAGCCGTGGTTCTGGGTGACTGAGGCTGAGGTCAGGGTTTGCCTCTCTCTGGCTTTTCTTCAGAATATAAAATCCAGCTAAGGGATACCAATTGCTCAGCATGCTGATCTGGTTTGAAGGACAACCAGGAATCCAGGAAAACCTTTCCACATTAGAAAGATTAAACATGTTCTGCTGCATCCAAGGCTAAGACAGACTGCAGGTTTGCTGGGTTTAGTTTGATGATATGATACAATGGCAAAGGGGAATGTTCTCTTTGTGAGATGCAGGAACTTTACCTGTGACCGTGATAATCTTTCACTTTGGGAATAACAAGAATTCAACTCTTGGACATGTTTAAACCCTCTAGATAGGAAAACATCAGACCAGGTGTATACCCCGACACTTCAATCTATGTAATGAAACCTAATCATCACAACCTTTCTGGAGAAGTTTTAGACAGCCACTAACTTTGTGATAACCTAAACTCAGACAATGTACATTGTTTGGAGCTTGATTTGTATTTGCATTAAAACTGTGTGAGGATTTACACATTTCAAACATTTTAAAAGTTGATCACCAAATCTATCATTCTGTGGAAAGATCTCCCAACATCCTTTGGCTGTGAATTGTACAAACCATCAAAGACATTAAAACATCAGGTCAGTTAAATAAAGTACAACTTCCTGTGATCCGTTTTAACTCTAAAGGATGTTTCTAGTAAAGTCTACCTGAGCTAGAGGTGGGAGCCAAAACCAGTTCTTGTTGAGAACCAGTTCCCACAGTTTCAATTCTTAAGAATCGTTTGCCGTTTTTGCAAACGATTCCCTCATCAGTCCCAGTCGGCACAAATTACCATGCTTGTGAGTTTGCATGTGTGTGCTCAGACAGAGACAGCTTCAATCAGAGGAAATGTGCGATAGTGAATCACGAATGCAGGAAGCCATCCGCTGGCTGATTCTATTCACCAATCAGAGGATCCCCCTGAATTTGAGCTGACCAACCTGTCAGCAGTGGGTGTGTTGGACCAGTTCAGTCTGAAGAAGACCACCTTTGGAAGAGAGCTGAAAAACAAAAAAGATCAGATGCATGTGGAAAAACGCCAGGCCAGCTGGATGTGAACTCCTCCCGTCATATCTGGGCATTGTAGAGCAGGCTCTGATGTGAAAGGGGCCAATCAATAACTCTTAATGTGGACGCTCAACATACTCAATAAATAACCTGATGTTTACATACATAATCCTGAACTGGAACAATGGTGTCCACTATAGTGGACAGTAACAAATGTCCTCCATAGTGAAATGTAGGATTGTCAGTCATAAATGTCACATTTATCCCCTATCTTCCTCATGAAATACATGAATCTTACCCAGTAAAACGTGTTCGCTGCAAATATGAAAATTATTTGCAGGCTGCTAGTCATTCATCCCCAACTTCTGTTTCCATCAAAGTGATTCTGAAAAAGAGGTATCCAGTTAGCACTTTTGTAAGTAAGTAAGTACATTTTATTTATACAGCACTTATCGCAGACATAGTAACACAAAGTGCTTCACGTAGAGCGAAACAAAATAAAACAAAGTCATACAATCATAAATAGATTAACATCATAAAATCAAAATGCTCTCACAACAGAATCAGATTAACATCAGAAAAATAAAGTCATAAAATTATAAATTTTCATAAACAGCACCCAAAATAAGAAAATAAAAGGTTTAGTTAAAAGCAGCTTTAAATAAAAGGGTCTTTAGCTTTATTTTAAAAGTGTCCAATGCTACGTAAGGATAAAGGACGATTATTCCAGAGTCGGGGTGCAACAGTCTGGAAGGAGCGATCACCTCGACTTTTATATCTGGTCTTTGGAACTTCTAGAAGGTTCTGGTGTGTGGACCTGAGGGCTCGGGTTGGAGCATAAGGCTTTAACAGTTCAGTAATATAGGGAGGAGCTTGACCATGTAGAGCATTGAAAGTTATAATCAGGATTCTAATATGAACTCTAAGGTTAACAGGTAACCAGTGGAGAGACATTCTGTTTGCTCCAGTTAGGAGCCTCGCTGCAGAGTTCTGGACCAACTGAAGGCAGTCAAGGGCTTTTTTGTTAAAACATGTGAAAAGTGTGTTACAGTAAACTAGACAGGAGGAGATAAAGGCATGGAGAACCATTTCAAGTTCATGTTTTGACACCAACCTTAACAGTTTGGAGATATTTCTTAAATGATTAAAACTGTTTCGGACCAACGTTTTTGAATGACCTTCAAGAGACATTGATTGGTCAAAAATAACACCCAAATTTCTGAAGTTTGTCTTGACGGAAGAGGGTAAATGACCACGTTTTAGACTCAGGGAACCATGTTCTCAGGGGCAATGATCAGACATTCAGTCTTTTCAGAGTTTAACTGAAGGATGTTATCTTCTAGTCAGCTGGCGATAGCTGAAAGACACTCTAGTAATTCAGACAGTTTATAGAATTCAGAGTCCTTAATGGAGTAGTACAGCTGAAAATCATCTGAATATAGGTGATAAGAAACATTATGAAAAGAATCATGTATCTGTCCAAGAGGGTGTATGTACAGCAGAAACAACAGTGGACCCAAAACAGAGCCTTGTGGTACCCCGCAGAACAGATCAGTAGAATCTGACATGATTTGGTTTATACAGACACTATAACTTCTGTTAGAAAGGTATGATCTAAACCAGTCTAGAACAGTTCCAGAGATCCCCACCGAGTCACCAAGTCTGTTAATTAAGGTGCTGTGATCAACAGAGTCAGAAGCTGCAGAAAGATCTAACATTGCTAACACTGTGAATTCCCCATTGTCTGCAGCCATCCTGTCACTGGAAACTTTAAGCAACGCTGTTTCTGTTGAACGCTTTTTACGAAAACCAGACTGGAATTTATCAAAACTGTTGTGTAGTTCCAGAAAAGCAATCAGTTGATCTGCCACAACCTTTTCTAATATTTTAGAGATAAAGGGTAATTTAGAAATGGGCCTGTAAATTTTAGGCTGAGATGTGTCCAAACTTGTTTTTTGAAGGATAGGTTCAATGATAAACGGTACCGAGCCAAATTGCAGTGATACATTAATAAAATCTACAATGCATGGGCCAATTAGGTCAAACATCCTGATTTACAAGGTAGTAGGAATGAAATCAGCAGGGCATGATGTTGGTTTCATGTGTTTCTGAATGAGGCAAATGTCCTGGAAATCTACAGGAGCAAAGACAGACAATGATTGAGAGGGATGGGGTTGGATGGGGGTGGGGTGGGGGGTGGGGGGGATAGGAAGTAGATGTGGGTGAAAAACTTGCCCTGATGTGATTTTGTTCTCAAAGAATGCTAGAAAGCTGCTACAGTCAGACCTTGAGTAAACTGGCATAAGAGGGGCGTGAGGTGAAACAATCTGGTTTATGGTGTCAAACAGGACTTTAGAGTTATTTTTGTTTACAGCAATCAGCTGAGCAAAGTAAGTGGCCCTGGAAGATTTCACCGTCTCATTCAGAAATATTATCAGTTCTTTAAAGTGCAGCCTGTGACTTTCTAATCTAGTTGACTTGCAACGTCTCTCGGCTCTGCGGCATGGGCTTCTGAGACTGTAAATGTTTTGATTAATCCAGGGACTTTTTCTCTTGCTAGAAAAGTAAACAGGAGCTAATTTATCTAAGATACTGCAGCATTGTTTATCCAATGACTGGATGAACAAGCTTGGATCACCACCTTGAACTGAGCTGCTGTCAAATAATATAGAAAATCCATCCACTGCTGACTGATTAATGATATGTCTCTTTGATTTTAGGTCGTGAGGGACAGATTCAACATTAGATAGGACATTAAAGAAAATGCAGCTGTGGTCACTCGCATGAACCTCTTCAACATGTAAATGATTGATGTTTAGTCCCAGAAAGAAAATAAGATCTAGAGTGTGGCCCATTTTGTGTGTGGAGCCTCAAATGTGCTGCTCTAAGGCCCTGTCCACACGTAGCCGGGGATCTGCCAAAACGTAGATATTTTTCTACGTTTTGGCCTGTCATCCACACGAAAACTGAGTTTTTTCACACGAAAACGGATCTTTTTAAAAACTCCGGCCAAAGTGAAGATCTGCGTTTTCTCCGTTTTGGGTGTCTGCGTGTGGACGGACATAACCGGAGTTTTAAGGTCCGCAACGTCACTTTCCGCGACAAAGCAATGCTGACATCACGTGTGCGACCTGTGTGTACACTAGCCGGCATCATGGAAGCCCTCAGAGCTGCGCTCTGTCACTACCCGATCCATCAATTGTCCAAGCGCTTTCTGCTTGTTTGTTTTTGCAAGCGGAATTACTGCTCCTTGCGGAAGACCACAGACGAAGGACGAGGTTAAGAACGGGGGAAGTACTGCCGCCTACAGGTCTGGCATGTCCTTAACAACGTATTTATCCGGGTACGTGTGGACAGAGTTTTTTTTTAAAACGCGGTGGTGTGGATGCAAGTTTTTGGAGGGGCAGATATTGGTTTTTAAAAAAAACCCGGCTACGTGTGGACTAGGCCTAAGTTAAAAGACTCCACAATAGACGCATGAACTCCACTGCTGTGCTACAATTAGGATTGTTAAAATCACCAAGGATTAAAGCTTTTTCTTGTTTGGTCATTGTTGATAGCAAATCTGCTAATTCAGAGAGAAAAGGGCCAGCTGGACCGGGAAGTCGGTAGATTAAAATACAGTGAAATACATGTTGTAACCCTGCTTTGATGACCTGACATTCAAAAGTTGTAAAAGGGCCATTTTTCACCAGATTACAGACGCGTTTGTCCTTAAAGACCACAGCAAGACCTCCACCATGACGTGTCGGGCGTGGTGTGGTAAAGACAGAGCAGTTTGGTGGACATATTTCATTGAAATGTACAAAATAGCCATTTTGCTGCCACGTCTCTGTAAGAAAAAAATAGTCCAACTTTTCTCTGGTGAACAGCTCATTTAAAATAAAGGATTTGTTTGAGATGGAGCGGGCATTTAACAGGGCACATTGAACTGAATCCTGGAGAACAATTTTCTTCTTAACCTGTTGGAGAGGGATGAGTTGTAAACATCTGGTTTTCTGGGTTCTCCGGCCATGAATACAGTTTATGTCTTTGCTGGTTGATAAATGAACTGGAATAGGGAAACTTTTGGGTTTGTCAGGTGAAGACAACATTTTAGGAATTGTGACCTTTGGAAGACACACAGAAGACTGTTGCTTCATGGGAGGACTGTAGGGAGTGATGTTATTTGAAGTAGAGGTTTGAGCAAAGGCCAAAGAAGGTGAAGATCTCTGGGATGTCAACTGTCATGTCTGTGGAAGGGAATCCACCATAGATTCAATTCAATTCAAAGATACTTTATTAATCCCAGGGGGAAATAAGAGTTTCAGTACACACAATTCTGAGATCAGACATACATACATAGACGTAGACACATGAAAGGAATTGGTGACAGTGGTCATTCACAACCTGAGTCGCACTACCTTAATAGAGATCATAGGGTTTAAATATGAGGATTGAGTCAGGTGGAGGAAAAAAAGGCACTTCAGAGTTACCCTCCACAGGGAGAGCAGCTTTGTTATGCAAAAAACACCTCAGACAGAAATGCCACAGACTTCAGACATCACACAACATAAGCGTCCACTAGGTGGGGAGGTAGGGTTTGGGTCTCTCCTCACATCAGTGCATGCAGCCGCAATGAGCAGCGCTCGTCACCTCTGTTTGGACAGGGGAAGTAGGACATTGGGTTATAGAGCACAGTGACTCCTGGAAACGATTCAACGGCCTTCACCGGTCGCAGTCCCACCCAGGCTGGGATAGGTAGACAGAGTTGCCATGGCGACGGCAGCATTCCACATTTCTTCTGAGGGGGCGTAATCACTTCAGCCTCACAGGCTCAAGGGCACCAGATTCAGATAAGAACTTGTTTTGGGACCAGACAGAGATAATTTCCTCTCTGTTTTAAAGTTCCGTTGGTCCTCAACCCCTCTAAATCCAATAATGGCGTAATTAATCTATCCCATTCCGTGCTGACCCGTCAACTTTCTCCTTGATCAAATCCACCTTCTGTGCCAGAGTCTGAATCTCTGCCAAAGTTCCAAGCTTACGACTCATCTCGACAATTATATGAGTTTGTGCGTTCACAGTGCGATGTAATCCATCCCTGAGCTCCGGGATTGAGCCAATATTCCTCAACAGCTCATTAATTTTCCAGTAAGCCAGGTAACCACTCAGGCCAAAAAGCAAGAAACCTGACACCACAAATATCCAGACGTTTTCAGAATCCTCTACAGACAGTTGAGAGAGGAAGATCAGGTTCCACTGTTTCCAGGAGTCCATGATATGCCCAGCTGGCTCTGTCCCAGAGGAGCATCCGGGAGCCCCTACTCCCGTTCTCATCATTGAAAAAAGTTTGTCAATCGCGTTGACCAGGTCCATTTTTAATAATTTCCAGTTTCCAGAAAAAATGCAGAAGCGCCGTACACTCAAAGACAGACAAAGAGCCTTGGGATAAGATAGGGAGGAGAGGAGGAAAAAAGCATCTATACTCTCCAAGAGCCGGAAGAAGAAGTTGTATATCTATGGGACTGCACAGCATACCGGATGTTAGCAGTGAGCATGCTTGAGCCATGTCGGTTAGGGTGAATACCATCTCACCTGAAAAAGGAGAAACGGTTCCAAAACAGGTTAAAATTATCGATGAAACTAAAACTGTGGGACCTGCAAGCAGACTGAAGCCAGGAGTGGAGAGAGAGCAGATGGCTAAAATGTCCATATCCATGAGAAACTTTGGAGATTGGGCCAGAGATGAAAACAGGCATTCCACTGCTCTTCAGAATGTCAAAGAGATGGTTAAAATGCTGTTGAGTGATGACAGACTCCCGGGGTGTGACATAGTTTGATCCCACATGAATGATCACTCTTTTAACTGAAGCAAGGATGGAGTACAGCAGAACAGGAAGTTTATCCAGGAGAGGAGGTATGGTGGCTGATGGAAAACATCTCGTCATGATGATAAAAAAGTGGACATTCTTGATTATTGAATCACCTACCAGCAAAGTGGTAGGTGAAAACAGATGGGGTGTAGACGGCTCCTGATTTGTGTTCCCGTGGTGGAGGATTCTGGGTTTGGGTTCCTGTGGTGTTGGGGAACTGGAGGGTTTGGGGTGGAGGGTTTGCCGTGGAGGAGCTAACCTCCTGAGCCAGGGCAGGAGGTCCAGCAGAGTGTCGATGCACAGCATCCCTTAGTACTTTGCGTCGGGCTCAGAAGTTGAGGTCTAGGGGGTAAGAGACTGCTGAGGTTGCTTCTTCCGGACTACAGGCTCCTGCTAGATGGGATTAAATGGTTGGGAGGGAAGAGGAGGCCTGGGTGAATCAACTGGTTGTTCCTTAGCAAGTGGAGAAAAGCGGTTTGAAAGATTGAAGTCAGGTGGGGAGTTGGGATCAACCACAGGGGCTCTCCTATGGCCACGTACCACAACCTCTGACCTAGATGAAAATTGTCTGTTAGTGCAGCCAAACGTGCAAGCTATATACATTTTACTGTGAAATTAACTAAACAAAAGTGACACATGGCTACCAACGGGCTTGTTGTTTTAGCTTCACAGGAGTTTCAACATGCATAAACAGTTTCTCTGCTGTCCATCAGGGTAAATGGGGTGGTCCCATGAATGGTGTGTTGCCATGCACAAACGGTCAAAAGCACCCAAAAGGGGCAGGGCTTTCTCACTTGTTTCACCTAAACTCAGTTGAGAAAGGCTAAACATCTTCTACTAAATTTGTCTGAGTTATACTACGTAGTGCTACCAAAAGTCACAGCTCACTCTTCCTGTTGAACCACTTGTTCTGCTTTATAATATTTGTTGGCTTTAAAAGCTGCTGGGCTTTAAAATGGATGAATATTGTGACAGAATTGTGAACTATTCATAACAAATATGTTTTGGTACCTATGCAGTAGATCTAATGATCATTCCGTGTCTACCAACCATGTGGCCCTGTGGTTATTTGAGGATGCTGCTCTGTCGGTACTTCTGCCTCCTGCTCCTGTATAATCCACGGACGCCCTCCTCTCCATCTTCATTCATGTGACCCTGACCTACAGCCCCGAGTTCTTTGCCACTGTACTTCAGCTTTTTGTCACGATGACCTGCAGGTCAGTCCACTTCCACTCGCTGCCTGTTGCCACGCAGACAGCCAGCAAGGACCCAGCTTGAGCTCCGCTGCTGGTTCCTATGCTCTCATCAATCATCCTCTTGCTTAGATAGCAACCTTTGCCACCTTTACTAATGCTGCTTCCTCATTGGTAGCAAGAGACAATCTGCTCTGAATAACCTCACCAACATAACCTTGTACTGGTAAATGTTGCAGAGGGACACTTTCTAAAGTGCCTTCTTAGTCATTTTGTGATGGATTCGTAAACCAGAACAGGTAATGTGTACTCAGGTATTCTCCCATCTTCAGTTGTTTCACATTTAATTAATCTACTGCTCTCTAAGAAATATGTTAGTCAGTGAATAACTGATGGACCTGGTCACAACACCATTTTGAGTACAAGCTTCTGCCTGTGATATGAAATGAGCCGATCCTAACTAGAAGAGTGGGAGACGTTGAGCCCGAAATGGTTGTCAAAAATCAAACAGAAAGCATTTTCATACATTTTTGTTCCTGGTAACAAACCATTATGATATCATCACTCCTTCTTGCCTTGTTAACTCTGTGTTTACATCCTCATCAGTAAACCAAAGCATTGTCTTTAAGCAGTTGTAGCAAATCCACAGACCAAGTTAGGCTTTGAACACAACATTAACTCCTCCCCTCGGGTCTTCCCTGGATCTGCATCCACCAGAACCTGAAGCCTGCATTGACAAAAGAAACAAGATAGCGCTAAACACCAGTCACTGTTTACTAGGTCCAAACGTCTTTTATGGTCCTTGAGTTCAAATGGTGGTTTTTTTGGGGGACTCTGGTAGTTTGTCCTAAAGTTGAAGTGAAGAACCTCCAGCTGTTTCTCCTTCTCTGATATTATTGGACAGAGAACCTCTCACATCAGTGGTGTTCTGCTGCTAATCACTGTATTGACCCGAATATAGGACAACCCTGATTATAAGACGACCCCCCTTTCCAAGACTAATCTTCAGGAAAAGATCCAAAAATCACTTTATAACTAAACTATTTTTATAGAAAATTTGAGAACAAATACTGAGCAAAAATACAATTTTAATGCAAACTATCAGAACTTTGCTGACATGTGAAATCAAAAGTAAAAAGAGGCTTTTATTCAGACGCCCTCTGCCTCGCTGTACTCACTCACTCTGCTGCGGTCTTGGTGTATCGTCAAACTGCCACACCTGCCGGCTCCTCCCGGAACGTCATCCTCACTGCTATCCAATACATCCATGCATTCAATGTTTGACGCCTTTAGTGAGTTGACCACCGTCATCTTAATATTCACATAACCCTGCCTTGGGGTGCGAGCGGGGTTCGGGGGCCACAAAGAGGGGGCCCGCGGGATGCACATAGCCCGCTGGCCGCCTACTGAGGACCACTGCTTTAGATCAACCTGGATCGACATAGCTGCACATGTAAACATACTGAATGAAAACCACAGACCCCGCTGTGGTGCACTAGTGACCATTTATGTTTCCCCCTTTGTAGCTTGAACAGAACCCAGCCGGTTGCTGCTGCAAAAAAACAGACCACCCGTTCAGCCGACAGCAAACCCATGTCATACCAGGTGAAACAGCTTTATTTCAAGTTTTAAAAAGCATCATCAAGTATTTTGAAAGATGTGATGGGAAAGATGACCTGTAATGTGATGCATTCTAGTGCGGACAGAACACAGAGTGGAGGGTTTCTCACCATTTGAGTGCATTTGTTACTTAGGAGCATGTATTCATTAAGCATATACCAGAGTCCCTGTTTAATGCATTCATTCAAACAGCTTATGTTTGAATGTCCTTTAACATATGCAAGTCTCTGCATACACTGTACGCTCCTGCTCTGACAGTTACCAAATAACAGTGTGAGCAGCATTGACGAGTGAGTCTATGTTTGCATGTAACCTGGGCAACGCTGGAGCTGCAGAGCTCAAGCGTCACACCAGGGATTTGCAACGACACAGGTGGAGAGCGAGTGTACAAAACCAGAGGGACAGAGACACCAGAGAGCAGAAGTTTGTCTGCGACCTCTTTTATTAGCTAAATAAAGAAGTCTTTGCTTAGTAAATGACCCCCAGTCTAAAAGTATATAAAACCTAAAAAAAAAATACTTAAGAATCAATGCAGATTTTAAAAAAAAGTTTGAGTCCATAAAAGCAAATACAACAAGTTCTTTAAGAAGACCCCCAAAGATACTTGGACTCCTCCCAGATCCACAACGTCACGCAGAGGGAATTTCCAGGATGGAAAAGGCGGCCTCCCGGCTTCTGCGTCCAACTCCAGCAGTCTCTGGTCTCACTCTCATCAGGCGATCGTCTCAGGTGTGATCTCCCAGGGGCTCTCGCCGCTCCTCTCTTCCAAGGACAAAACACTGGGGCAGAACCTTTGCCTGTGAAGCGGTGCAATCTCTTTCCCCTCCTGTAGAATCGGCCCATACGTAGCGTCACCCAGCATACGACAGTGGAAGCAGTCTACTCACGGATGCAGGCAGAGGTCCAACCTCTGCCCTGCTGTCATTCAAAGGCGTTGCTCCTACTCGGCGCTTCACGCCAGGGATGAACGACTCCTCCTGCGATCCAACCCATTCTGTGCTACGTCCTCTTCTATTAGGGCAGTCCCTCTGCCTTCTTGTTTTTTGTCTCTTTCCCCTCCCGCAGTTCTGCAGCTTCTTCCTTTTATCAGCCTGCCAACTATGCACACCTGGTGCGCTCTCACAGTCACGCCCACCTCTTCAGGTGACTATCATCAGTCATGTCAACAGTGGCAAAACAATCTAAACTAAACATGCACATAAAACCAGCCACACACAACAAAATCATGCAATAACACAAAAATGTTAAGAAATTCAAACAATTAAAAGAATTTAAAGCAACAGAAATCACACATTCCACTGTGTGACATGCACACAAAACCAGGGTGTGGGTATCAAATGGATCCTCTGACATCCTTCCACACTGACGCATGATTTCCTTGGGAAGGCTGCAGACGGCTGCAGCGAGAACAAAAGGGGACTGAATGCCGCTGAGTGCCTATCTCCAGCACATGCCACTGTTAATCAAAGACAATTAAAAAGGGCCCTTCCAGCAAAGCCAGCCATAATGATTTATGAATGAATTACAGGACTCATTTGTATGCCATAGATCATGTTGTTGGGTATGCTGGCTCCTTGCAGCCAAATTAGGATTTTTAAAAATTACTATGTGGTGACAACAGCTACATTATGTCAAATGGGTGGATAGGTCACTGGGGCACAAGGATAAGGGCACCAAACTCAAAACGAACATCCAACACTAAAAACGTAGAGTTTCTGTTCCTCAACTGAAGTTATGAGTGTTGGTAAGGTCTCAAGCAAAGCACAACAATGGTAGTTGTGATGCTTAATATGAACTAAAATATGAGGACATTCATCTTTGACAACAAAGGAGGGGCTTGGAAATGGTTGCTTGGAGTTCACAGACATTCACAGACATTCCCACCCCAGACAGGAAATCTCGTGGGATAAAACATGACTTTACAGTTAATAAACATTGCGGAAAACGAGTATGTCATCAACTCCGTTTCTGATCGGAACAAGACAAAATCCAACTAAGACAATCCAGTTCGAAAGCCTAGATTTATAACCGAAGCAGTCCCAAACTCTTTCTGAATGTACCAGAGCACTCACAACTGACCACACAAGGTAGGATTATCTGATAAGATTATCTTAAAAGTCGTTACGGTAATTATGTGCAAGCTTGTCCGAAAAGGGCAAAGCTGGTGAGAAACTGCCACGATTATCCTGCCATGTGAACCACAAATAAACATGATTTGCTTGCCTGCTTCAGGCTAGGTTGATTCTTATAATTGTGTTGATGAAGAATGAAAACAAAAGACAAAACAATAAAGGAAACATCAGTGAAGAACTTAAACTTACTCCTACTAACTTACTGCAATTTTCTTTTACATTTTACAAATTGATCATTTGTTTGTTGTATTTTTTTATCTATCTGAGCAAAGCTACATGACCGACAGCATAATGACCCTATCCCCAACCCTAACCATGCTTTACAGGGTGTATAATCATCTCCACACTCAGCTGATCCTATGTCATGTAGGTTAATCACTATCCGTTGCAGATCATGTTCCATCTACAAGTGCATGTGCATCATGTAAAAGGCCATGAAAATACAACAAATAAATAAATAAAATAATTTTAAAAGAGATTTTAAAACAGAAAGTAGGGATGCCTGTCTGATATATAAAGTCAAAGTCAAAGTCCCATTAGTCATCAGATGCTGTTGAAATGTAGCTCTGCATTTGACCTAACCCATGGGGAGCGGTGAGCTGCAGCTGTGGCCGTGCTTGGGAACTATTAGGTGGTGTAACCCCTAATCCAACCCTTTAAAGCTGATTGTCAAGTACGGAGGCATTGGGTCCCATTTTTTAAGTTTTTGGTATGACCCAACCGGAATTTGAATCCCAATCTCCGAGTCCCAGGGTGGACACTACCACTAGGCCACTGAGAAGGTGACCTGTTCCAGATTTTAGGCGCTGTAACTGGAAAAGCCTGAGTTCATCTGAGCTTCCAACACATTCCCACACCCAAAGTGGCTCAAACTGACGATGGGTGACCAAGCGTTTGTTTCTGACGAGTTGGAGGCGACGTGCTGTGCCAGAGCGTTGCTTTCCGATGCCCGAGGTAAAATTGAGATTTCACCGACATTTAAACTCTAACCTTTAGCGATTTAACCTTCCCGTCACCCCCAACCTAACCTTAACCCAATTTCTTGTTCTAAATTTCCTGTTAAATATCCATGTTAACCGTGTTTGAGAGGAACGATGCAACTAGAAACAAAGTTTTGCATGCGCAAGTGGGTTAAGGTTGGGATGGGGGTGAGGGGAAGGTTAAATTGCTGGGGGGTAAAGGACACAATTCGGTGAAATCTCCATTTAACCGCGAGCGTTGAAAAGCAAAGCTCTGGCACGCTTGGTCACCCTTCGTCAGTAATAGTCGCTTCGAGTGTGAGAATGGCGGGTGGGGGTTGTTTGTCGTTCTGTGCGCATGAAGCGGTACAAGTAATAACGCTGCTGGAATTCATAAGTTTATCCTTCTCAGCAGCAGCACTGCAGGTGCTCTCCATGTCCAACATGTGCGTAGGCCAGGTCCTTAGTCAAATTAAAGTTACGCACATTTTTTCGCTATGTTTTTTTAATAAAAATTTTCCCGATCCCGTTTTGTGCGTAAACAAGCTTCATAAATGAGACCCCTGAGCTGTTCTTTAATATTAACCCCCACATAATCAATAATCAAAAACCACCACTTAAATGGTTACCGATTGTTTAACAAATGGCTTGAAAGACATGATAATAAATTAAATAATATATTAAAGAAACCTTTGGAAATAGAAACACTCAGGGATCATAAAGCTCTAAAACTTAACAATATGGAAATGTAAAAGGTTTATGGAAACACATTTTTAGGAGTTATCATTGATTGTATATTTGAATGGAAACTACGCATAAATTCATTAAAAATAAAATTAGCTAATACAATTGCTGTAATAGGGAAAATTAAAAATGTTCTTGATAAAATAACTATTTCATTATTGTACAACACCCTCATACTTCCTCATTTGGTCTATGGCTTGAAAATAAGGGGAAAATAATTACTAATCTAATGCTCATCTGATTTTTTAACCCCCCCACCCCCCCACCCCCCAAAAAATAAAAATAAAAATAAAAAATAAACATAGAAGTTGTCTCACAAGCAGATTTCTACTCACCAACAAATATGATGTTTGCCAAATTAAAAGTGTTAAAACTCCACCATCTTGTTGACCTTAACACATTGTTAATAGTGTTTAAGGTGCACAATAATCTTCTTCCTTCTAATATACATAAATATTTTGAATACAGGAGTAGTGGGTATAAGGTCCGTGGATATGACAGCCAACCAATTTTCCTTTGGAAACAAAAAACAAAAGGGGGAAAAGAGCCATTTTGCCGATGTAAGGTTATGAAGTTCATTATTTTC
Source organism: Nothobranchius furzeri (assembly GCF_043380555.1). Classification (NCBI taxonomy): domain Eukaryota; kingdom Metazoa; phylum Chordata; class Actinopteri; order Cyprinodontiformes; family Nothobranchiidae; genus Nothobranchius; species Nothobranchius furzeri. The sequence goes on from NC_091753.1 coordinate 23,738,280, forward strand.
AGCTCCACACAGCTGCCCCTGTGCACAGTAACACCCGTGTTGAAAACGCCAAGGTCGGGTATTCCTCAGACTGTTTACATTCCAGGAGAAGAGTCCGAAGGAGAAGAAGAACGCTTTTACTTAATCAAAGTACTTTATTTGTGATTAAAAAAATTAAGCAAAACATATGTTGATCAATAATAATCAAGTGAATGATCTGTGGAATGGGGATGTCATGATTTGTGTGTTTAATGAAAACAGGACTATTGCACAGACAGACTGATCCTCATCTCCATAGAAACGCATGACACATTGTTCCAACCAATCAGAGCTTTCGGCTGCCGCAGGAGAATCTGGATTGTTGACTTAAAGTGTCCAATCAGCTTTACTAAAACTTATCAACAATTCAGAGATATAAAACAAGGCAACGCCATTTTAAGCTCAGTTCCATTTTGACTTCAGTTCTATTCACCGTCATCCCAAAGAGAAGCACAGCCTGGCCAGATGTGTTTTCTTCTTTAAACTAAGAACTGTGAAGTTGGAGATTTTCGTCGTTGAACAACCAGACGACATCCTTTCAAAATAAGAGCACCTGCTGACGCTGCCGATTGGTACCGGGGTCGACCCTTCAGACGGGCTTTGACGTGCTGCGACCGCTGCTCCGACAGCTCCAGTACACATCCGAGGTTCTTGGACCTGGCATTTCCTGATCTACCTGGGAGGCCCCCCACTGGGTACGTACACGGCAAAATAGCAGCTCATGTCATCACTTTATAAGCCTCGTGATATCTAGTCATAACAAAGACTACCAGATTCAATGACGTCAGCCTAAGGAGTCTGAACCAACCACACACACACACACACACAGGCACCAACACAACATCCAAATCCATTTTCATCCATCACAGAGTTAGTCCTGGTAGATTGTTAAGAATTTATAATTAAGAAATTAAAGATTCTTAAACGATCCCAACTCTCTCTCTTTTCTTGTCTCAAAGTCAATACAGAGTGTTTAATTAAACTCCCTGATGATAAAAACAGCCTATTCTTCTGATTATAAAAATGATCTACTTACAGTGTATTAAAATACAACTCTAGATAGTTACATCACTCTATTTCGTTACACCGATCACCAATCAAAAAAACAAAAGAATGTAGATCAGTTCAAATAATAAATATATATCTCTGGATGAAAACAGAAGGAATTAGTGTTCAGTGTTTTTGTAACAGATCAGTAAACAATTTAATGAATTGAATAATATGATTTAGTTGTAAACATATATATATATATATATATATATATATATATATATATATATATATAGTTTCTCAGTTGTAGATGGAACATTATCATTAAACCATGCCATGTTTTAATTTTTTTCTGCAAGATTGACCTTTGTTGTTCTAAATCTGCTCAGAATTAACTGGGATAATGTTTCATTTAGCCCCATAGTGGTTGTTTCTCAACAGGTTTTACAAGTGAAATAATTTGAATAATTTCAAAAAAATCCCTAAAACTACAGAAGAAGGCTGCATTTAGACGATTACAAACATATGGAAATAAACAAACAAATAAACCAATGACAAAGTAAAAAATAACAATTAACATGAAGAGATAGCAAGCATAGACTATGAAAAAGCCCAGCAAGGTGCCCTATAGTTAGAGATATTCCTGCAGACTTACTGTGGACAGAATGTGTGTGTATGTGTGTGTGTGTGTGTGTGTGTGTGTGTGTGTGTGTGTGTGTGTGTGTGTGTGTGTGTGTGTGTGTGCGTGCGTGTGTGTGTGTGTGTGTATGAATTGAATGTCAGTCCAGGGCAGCTGCTAGAAAGGACTTCAGCGTACCAGTGGCACCATTACAAATCGTGATCTGATAAGCAGAGATGAAGCACATTGCAGGGAGAAGGTTTGAGGAGTGGGTCGGTGCTGCTAAACGGAGAGGAGCTGATGAACATCATTAATCTGTTGGTTGGCTTAAATCATCACTCATAGATCGCCTCGGTCAATAGGAGTCTCACTCTCCAACAACACTCTGGACTGTAAAGATGCACGAAGCAAGAGTCCATGAGGGAAAACCAGAGGACTGGATCAGATCCTGTTTGAGTCAAAGTAGTCAATGTGTGTGTGTGTGTGTGTGTGTGTGTGTGTGTGTGTGTGTGTGTGTGTGTGTGTGTGTGTGTGTGTTTAAATGCAATAAAATGTCAAATCATGCTAGAGATAATGAATTAGGACATTGGTGATCATTCCATCAATCTCCTTTAACAGCCAGAGATGTTGTCCTCACAGCATCACTTCCTGCTGTCAGACATGTTCACAAGTCCAAGTCTCTACTGAATGACACAGAGTTTCTCTCATCAGATTCCATCTTAGTTTCCCCAAACACTGACCTGCTGGATGTTCTGATCCAAACTCTCTGTAGTCTGGGACACGTAGTCTGGCCAGCTGTATGGATTCTGACAGGATTCAGGTGAGACTACGACTTGTAGAAGTTCAGTTTTTAAATATTTTTAGATTATTTTATTTTCATAAAAGTGCATATTATGCCCATTTCTTCCTGTTTTCACTTCTGCTAACTCTGCATTATTTCCTGGTTCTTGCCTTTTGCCTGCATGGAAAGAAACGGAACTGCAGGAAATGATGAATTGATTCAGACCAGAGGAACTAAGCTACATATGTGAAAACACCCTCAGATGTATTACAAGTCCAAATATAAGACTTGAGTCCCTGTCTTCATATTTTGTCTGTTATTCTAAAAGTGTTGGACCAGACCTTCTTCATCAATGATACTAAAGGAATATTTGGTTTTGGAAAAATCTGGTAAAATCAATCAGAAGAGTCAAAAAATTCCCATCTAGGACAGATCCTTGATCTGAGTCCAGCCCGCTCTAGTCCAGCACCATGTTCTCATAATAACAGGAACCTTCATGCAATTATGTGTGCTTTGGAAGTTAAATGGTTGGGGTTCAATCCAAGTGGCCCCATATCTCTACCCAGTGTGTTTTGTTGGGATGACCAAAGACTCCATACTCTAGATGTTGTGAAAACCTAATTGATGACTGTTATAACATTGGTCACTGCAGGCCAGTTAATGTTTCTATTATCTGAGATTGAACAGGATGGCATGACTCACACAAACTTGATCTGATTAAATGTGCTGGTCCCAATAAATCATTAAATCATGATGCTTCAATTTAAAACCAGAACATTCATTTTTGTAACAAGCTGCTAGATCATCCTTCAGTATGAACATCCTAAGATTTATAGTTTTATACTGACCCAACAGCTCACAAGCCAGTGAAATCATAATTTACACTCAAATCAAATTTTTTCCCCCTGTGTCCTGTCCGGCTGTAAAGCAACAGTTTTACTCTCACAGGTGGAGCAGTACAGCTTCTCCTATAATGCCTCGCCTGATACCAAAACTTTATTAGAAATATACGTCGTCGTCGTCTTCCTCTGCTTATCCGGGTCCGGGTCGCAGGGGCAGCATCCCAACTAAGGAGCTCCAGACCGTCCTCTCCCAGGCCACCTCCACCAGCTTCTCCTGCAGGACCCCAAGGCGTTCCCGGACCGGATTGGAGATGTAACCTCTCCAACGTGTCCTGGGTCGACCCAGGGGCCTCCTGCCGGCAGGACATGCCCGGAACACCTCGCCGGGGAGGCGTCCAGGAGGCATCCTGACCAGATGCCCAAACCACCTAAACTGACTCCTCTCGATCCGGAGGAGCAGCGGTTCTACTCCGAGTCCCTCCCGAATGTCCGAGCTCCTCACCCTGTCTCTAAGGCTGAGCCCGGCCACCCTACGGAGGAAACTCATTTTGGCCGGTTGTATCCGCGATCTCGTTCTTTCGGTCATTACCCAAAGCTCATGACCATAGGTGAGGATTGAGACGTAGCTCGACCGGTAAATCGAGAGCCTGGCTTTCTGGCTCAGCTCCCTCTTAACAGATCGGCTCAGCGTCCGCGTCACTGCAGATGCCGAACCAATCCGCCTGTCGATCTCCCGATCCCTCCTACCCTCACTCGTGAACAAGACCCCGAGATACTTAAACTCCTCCACTTGAGGTAGGACCTCTCTCCCGACCCGGAGTTGGCAAGCCACCCTTTTCCGGTCGAGAACCATGGTCTCAGATTTGGAGTTGCTGATCCTCATCCCAGCCGCTTCACACTCACACTTCACACTAGAAATACGCGTGAGTTACTTAACTAATCCAAAACTACTACACGGCCTCGTTGTCATTCAAGCCACAAAAAGCCGTTCACAGATTAACTGTGTGTTACCCAGTCCCGACGCTAGCATCTCCGCGTTTGGATTGTCAAGCATGCTACATTCCTTCATCAGGCTAACACAACATTTATTTAGTACATTCATTGAGCAGTAGCTAAGATAGGGGAGGATAAATGTGTAATACAAGATTAGGAGAGCTTTGTGGTCCAGAAGGAATTTACATTTTCTGATAATTGCAATGTTCTTTGCCAATTTATTTTGTATACTATATATATGAGATCTCCAGCTGATATTGTGAGCAAGTATCACTCCCAGATATCAATACTCATTTACCTTTTCTATTTCATTGTTGTCCATTTTGATTCTGATTTCAATGTCTTTAGTTTGTTTACCAAACAGCATCATTTTTGTTTTTGATATGTTAAAGATAATTCGTTTTTGTTAAACCAGTCTTTAAGATTTTCTGATTCTGCTGTCATCTCTGTCAGATCTTCTGTAGATCTTTACCTGAACATAATATTGTAGTGTCATGACAGCGCCAACCGCATGAGGATATATAACAGTTGCAATTTTTGCTGAAAAGCACATGGTAACAATCAATCAACTAATCAGATTTATTTATATAGCACCTACCACCACCTTATCGGAGGCCCAAGGTGCTGAACAGCACATAAAAACAAGGCTAAAGCAACATAGCAGATAAAAGAAATTTAAATTGATTTCAAATATAAATAGAAAAGTACAAGTGAAGGTAATTAAAAACCATCCAGTACAAAAGATAAAAATACAAAACCCATGGTCAACGAAGTTGGGGGAAAGCTAGAAGTTAAAAGTGAGTTTTCAATCGAGACTTAAACTCATGTAGAGAAGGAGCTTGCTTCAATGCCAGAGGGAGCTCATTCCAGAGTGTAGGGGCCATTAGTGAGAAGGCCCGGTCCCACCTTGATCTGAGTTTAGAGTGGGGAACTTTCAGCAACTCCTGCTCAGCAGAGTGAAGGGTCCGAGTGGGGACACGCCGCTGCAGCAGTTCAGCAAGATATGGGCGAGCACTACCCTGCAGCACCCTGCACACATGGGGGAGGATCTTAAATCTTGGCCGATAAAACATCGGGAGTCAGTGCAGAGAAGCTAGCGCTGGTGTGATGTGGTCTCCCCTTCTGATCCCAGTCACAAATCTGACAGCTGAGTTTTGGACTAGCTGGAGTCGTGCAGTAGTAGCTTGACTCAGTCCAGCATACAACGCACTACAGTAGTCGATGCAGGACATGATAGAAGTGTGTGCTACTGTTTCCAGATGTACTCTGATCAGGAGAGGCATTAATTTTCACCCCTAAATTAGTGACCACATTCTTCTTATATTGTGTCGTGGAATTAAGATCAATCTCATCACCTGCTCCAGCTCTTTCACTAGGGTTGAGTATTACAACCTTAGTTTTGGACTCATTTAGGAAGAGGATGTTAGCAGCCATCCATGACTTAACTTCTCTTAAACTGTCTAATAACGCAGATACAGAGCCTTCTGCTCCTCAAGAAAAAGACAAATAGATCTGGCAGTCATCTGCATAAAAATGGAACTTAACACCATGGAGCTGAACGAGAACCCCCTGGGGCAAGAGATATAGTGTAAACAGAAGGAGGCCAAGGACAAAGCCTTGGGGGACCCCCCATCTGAGACTTTCCCAGGCTGAAGAAGCTTTACCCATCCAAACACAAAACCTCTTTTCATCAAGATACTGTAATGAAAGTAGCAGTGGGCAACACAGGCAGAATATCTGGCCCTCCAGTCAGAACCCGAAAACACCACCAGTAGGCAATAATTTATAAAAGGATATGCTTTATTATACAATATGCTAAAACACAATAATAGAACCCAATAATAAAACACTATACTAAAACACTGTGGCCAAAGTCTCCACTCCTAAAATCAGCTGTCCAGCATAAACACACAAGCAGCGGTACTTAGCTGTCACGGATGGTGTGACCCCCCTCCCCGGGGTCTGAGCTTCCAGCACCGTCCAACGCCCTGGGATGTAGCTTGCGAGGACGGCGGGTAAATCCACAAAGTAATTCCACTGCCAGAGTCCGTAGCGGCAGATGTCGGCGTGGTCTTGGCACCACCTAAGCCCAGCCCTTGCTGTCTAAAGAAGGCGACCAGCCTTCCCTCCTGATGCTGGAACTCTAAACACCTGTTTAGCTATCTTCGTCGCCGGCAGCCCTAACGACTGCGAACGACCCCACCCCCCAAGTCCGATGCCACAATGACAGGTCGGCCACGCGCACCTCTCAGTAGGCCTGTCACCTTTTTATCCTCCCTGGCCTCGTTATGGATAACGAGGACCAGCTGATGTCCAATCACCACACCCTCGCAGCCCGGCAGCCTCCGTCCTCTGTCCATCACAATGCCACCTCATCCATTGAAGCGCCACCCCTATAATAGCCACCCAGTTCTGTAAACGGTCCAGTAGGAAAAGCACAACAGCATCACCCTTATCACCAGCTAAAAATATATCATTAAGAACCATTAAACGAGTCTCCAAAATATCATGAGAGTTCAGGAAGCCCACTATAATAATTTATAGTGCATTTAGTCCCAACCACAGCCTTAGGTCAAATCAAAGTCTGACCATTGAAACTGTCTGGAATGAAAGCTGAAGACCTTCAATGAACAAATGAGACAATTTCCTGTTGGACCAAACCTATTATCTGGGACTGGATCATAGTCTGGGTCTGTTCTGGACTTCCCTGCATTTGCTATTTCTAAATTAAAGCATGTTTGATGAAAACTAAGACTTTATTTTCTGTCCCCATCTATCATGTGTCATGTTTGTTGGATGATGTAACGATTGACTCCATCCTCACGCTCAGATCTAGGTCCTAATGGATAAGAGGCAGCTGAAAAACTATTTGACTTTCGGGGACAAGTGTTTCTGCTTTTGGACAACAGCAATATATACAAACCATCTTGTAATACAACAAGTGTGGGATTGTAGTCCTGAACCCGAGACAGGTATGTGAGTCTCTTCCTCAAGCAGAAGAAATCAGAGGCAGAATGGAGTGACTAGTTTGTGTAAATACAACAGTAAACCTTCTACGCTCCTACCTCTTAGGAGAAATAAACACTGTCAAAAGCAACATCTTAGAAAAGCTTTTTGTTATTTTAATGATTTAAATAAAATTGGCAGAATTTTCTTTAAAGCCTGGACTCCTGCAGAGAGACACGTTTTGCTTTATGGGACTAAAGACACATTTGTCAATAAGACAAAGACACAAAACCTCATTTGAACCTCCGACAGGGAATCCTTTATAAAACCCAGGCCTGTTTTTATTTTCTGTGCCCTGTTAAGCACTTTGCATTACATTTGTGTCTGAAACCGTAAATAAAGCTGAGCGTGTAGACTCTGCGGCTGTTAAACACATGAATGAGTTTAAAATATGTTATATAAGTGAGTGAGTGGTTAACAGACCTCCCAAACTGGGTAATGGATGGACCCGTCAGGTACAAGTTTACTATCTAGTGACTTGTAATACTGACTAACAATTCAAACTTTACCCTGTGGAGCAGCCATGTTTTTATGGCTATTTTTTATTTCCACTGTAGCACTAAGTTATAATATATTTACCTTCAACTGAACCATGTTCAGCGCTTTGGATTCCTGACAGGGTTGCGGAAGGCGCTTTATAAATAAAGCTTTGATTGATTGATTGATTGATTGATTGATTGATTGATTGATTGAAGTTCACCTTCTCATTTTAGCAAAAACACCATTTCATTTCCTGGAACTTGAGGTGCAGTTTGAGAAACCTTGAAGCAGTAAAGTACAGCTAAGTAAAGACAGGAACCCATTTTACAGCCTTTAACTGTGACTAAAGGTAGGCAAACACCTCTGTGGTTTACATTTCTGGGTCTCAAAGCCCGAGACGAGCCGCATTTAAAGAATCAATTAAGCTGGAGATGGAGAACATTTTGACTGACCTTTTAGAGAGGAAAATTAAAAGAGCACCTCTAGCTTGTGGGGAAAATGGCTTGTGAAAAAGAGGTTTCTTTCTGGCCGCTTTTGCCTTTTAAATACACTTCTAGCCATTCTTTTGTGGGAATTTGTTTTGTGGAAAATGAATGAGAGGGCCAAATGGGTGACATTTACAGAGCTGGCTGTGCAAAGACGGGTCACAGTCGAGTTGTTTACTGTACTAGATGGAAAATTAACTGAAACCCACAGTATTAATATGGGTCATTCTAGAGCCTATGTCACACAGCATGCTCAGACTAATGTCTTTTAAGCAGGTCATCAATAATAACCACAGCCTGACTGACGGGTAACTCAGAGGTGTCTGTGTCCACAGGCAGATGAAACTATAGCAACAGAGGTTACTGTATTCTAACCTCAGAGTAAACTAACTACTACTTTTATTTTTCACACAATGCCCACTATGAATGGGTAAGATTTTTTAGTATGAATGACATTATGTTTGTGAAAATGTATAGAAGCGCGAGTAAGAGTGTTGTTTTTGTGTGAAGAGATTTTGTCCCAAAGAAGGCGGGGTTAAAAGCGTCCAATAGGTGGCAGTAATGCAGTACTGTGAGTTTCACAACAACCAGAGGCTACAGAGACGAACGGGAAGTGTCGCTAATGAAAACTGAAATGAGGACCGAATTTAAATTGTGTTTTATCAACACCGACTGCTACCAGCAGTTTAGCCTCCGCCTTAAATGGTAGCATTGCCGCAGCATCCTGCAGGGATTTGGTAAAGACAGAATTAGCACAGTTTTTTCATGCTAATGCAGCTAGCAGGAGTTTACCTGGACCAACAGGACATCTTGGTAAGAAAACTGCTTTTGTTCAATTAATCAGCACACACACACACACACACACACACACACACACACACACACACACACACACACACACACACACACACACACACACACACACACACACACACACACACACACACACACACACACGGTGGTGATGAGCTACATTATGTCTACAGCTGCTCTGAGGCACACTGACAGAGGTGTGGCTGCTGTACACAGACGCCGCTGGTCCCTCCCTCCGATTTGCTCTCAGATTGGATAGTTAGTACACTGACCAATCAGGTGGGAGACAAAAATATTCGTACTAGCTAGTTGAAAGACACATGCAAGGAAAGAAACTTGAAAACTGGTTCTACCTAGAGCTTTCTTGCCTTGTATCTGGTAACAACATCTAAATTTATAACGTATTGTGTTCAAGTAAGACGTTACTAACGAATGGCCATTAAGGTAAAAAATCCCTGGGAGCACATAAGACTTCCTTTCATCACTGGCAATGAGTGAAGATGTGAATTTGTAAAACAATGTTCATGAATGGTGAAAGTTTTTTAACAGTTTACTACAAACCAGTAAATGCATTTTGTCCTCACGGGATCCCCAAGAAGAAAACATGGCATCTAATATGGCGTAATTGTGTTGAATTGAAGATCCTTAGTTACCTAAACTTTATAAATTGACGTTTAAATAAAAGTAACATCTAACTGGACTGAGTATGTTTGGATTTGCCTGGATGTTATTTCTCTCCTCTTCCCTTTGATCACTTCTGTTGTGAACTGGTCACAGATTAACGAACCAAACAAAAATATCTACCATAATTTTTATTTGGTTTATGAATAGTTATCAATATTCTTCAACACCACAATCTGTTTATTGCAAACTTATCACCAATGACTCAGATATGCATATTTATTGTACATTTTATTACTTTCTTTATCCGGAGAGAGTCCAATGTCAGCCTAGTTTTCATTCAGGTCAGACGGAGTCTGGCCCTGCTACTTGGTGTACCACCCCTCCACCAGTGAACCATGGGGGCTGAGACACCCAGCCTGTGACCCTCCTGTTTGGAGCCAGCAGTGGCAGATGGCCAGGCCAGGCTACACTGAGCAGAGCACAGTGGGATGGAGAGAAGCCACAGGACTCTGAGCTGCACACCTACAGGTACAAACAGAAATGCACACCTATACTGGTGCAAACCAGTCACACAAACACTTGGAATCTTCGGACTCCAATACTAGTTCACCCTTACCCAATTACCCATTTCAGAGCTTGTTAGTCTTTTACCTAACTGCCCACTGTTGAGCTAGTTAACCGTTTAACCAACTCCTTAGTCCAGAGTTAGTGAACACTTTGCCCGACTTCCCCGTCTAGAGCTGGGAAAACCAGACAACATCTTCCTCTTCTCTCCAGAACCTAAACTGAGGCCCAGTATTCCGATTAAGAGCTGGTCTGCTTGACCTTTTGACCCAGAGTCATTTTGGTTGTGTGAGCATCTTCAGAATTCACTTGATGTGTTTCTCTGTAGCTCTATTTGCACTGGAAACAAAACACGCAGATTTCTTTGTTTCATTTCCGACATTATCTAGAAGAAAATGACAATTAGATGAAATATATTGAATAACGAGTTATGGCTGAATTATAACTCCATAATTAATACGATTTCATTAGAGAGCAGGCGCCTGCCAAAAATGCTATCAATTCATGACACTCTGTCATAAACACTCTGTCATAAACACAGCCGCACGCAGGGAGGTGGAGAAGGGATTATCCTTTCTGACAGAAAGTTGGGAGCTACACATATGTTCAGGAACACGTAGGGACACAGTCTGAGCTCTGACAAACACACTGAGGCTGGAGTGTCTACACACACTGAGCACCACCTGTACCCAGGAAAAGAGCAGCCGAAGGGCAAAGTCCCACGCACATACGGGGGTGGGGTGAGGGCGCGGGGGTGCCTGGCACTGCTATGTAGGTAGGCACGGGGAAAGATGTGGCACCCTGCACACACACACACACACACACACACACACACACACACACACACACTAGGGTCTGAATTGATCAAACATGTGAGGCAATCACAGTTTCATAGTTAACTAGCAATTTTGTTTATTCTAGAATTGATGACAGATTATAAACGTAACATGAACATTTTCTGTGCCTCTAATGTTCTTATAAACTATAGGAGCAGACAAAAACACCAAATGTACGTTTGTTATTGTAACCGTAGTAAATGGTGGCACATTTTGTGCAAAACATGCTAAACAGTCCTTAACAAAGATAATAATGAAAGGAATTTGAAAAACAATAAATGAATACATAAATAAATAAAAAGGGAAAACTGAAAGAAATAAATACGTCCAAAATAAAAACAAATATATTAAAAGTAAAGAAATAGAACAAGTTCCTATTATGTTTCTCTAAACATTTGTTTGAGGGAAGCTCTAACCCCCCATATGCTCTTTAAAAGCTGTCTCTTATTATTAGGTCGTCATTTTTGAAGTCAGGCCATCCCAATGAGGATGGGATGGCTCGCTGGCTAATGTGTTAACAAGATAATACATTCCCTTTTTCAGCCCTAATAAACACACCCACCCCTAAGTTCTCCACTACAGTGATCAGATTTCTGGTCCTTTCCATTCGGTCACAGAGGAAACATGAAAGTGGTGGTGGGTGACCGAGGAGAACTCCAGATTAGCAACACTCTCACCAGCCGGAAATGAGGATTATGGATCTAATGGGTCGTCTCAGGTCCAAATAATGAATCTTGAGTAACAATCTGAGTTTGCCAAGAGTCACGTCAAGTCTGATGTAGAATTCAACTAAGCAATTCAAACCAAGATGTCTAGTCAGTTACCTTGTATTAAGTCGTGTCAAGTGACTCAAGTCAAGCCAAGTTAAGTTAAACCAAGTCTGTTCTACTCAATCACGTCAAGTCAGTTAAGTGAAGCCAAGCATGTCGTACTGAACCAAGTCAAGGCGCACCAATCCATGCTTCTGCTTCCTACATGATGAGTACATTTTTATTCTTGGTTTCTGTTCTCTAGTCCTATGTGACAATAGTTTTATTTAGTGTGCAGTTTGGCATTATGTACTTAAAGTGCTTTACAAATAAAGCTAGCATATTTCCATGATAGGTTTGAATTTGAGCTTTTGCTGATGTAACCACGAGTTTCTGGTGTTTTCCTGCCATAGAAACCTGTCTGTTACTCCTAACCCCGACTTCCCAATCTGAGAATAAAGGTAACATACTACCTTAAACCTGCCGGCATATGCTCTTTGACATTCTTCCTTCTAGACCCAAGGAGTTTTGTTTGAAAATATTAACTGTTTAGCTACAAACTTAGGGTCCCATCATATAAAGATGTAACTGAGGGCTCTTATTCTTCTCCATGTTTCCCACTCATCAAACTCCTCCATAACCAGTTGATCAGATTCATCCATGTTTTTATACTGACCTAACAGTATGCAGGGTTGCTGGTGCCCAGTTCCAGCTGTCCCTTCGTGAGACTCTGGGCTGCAGGTGGGAAGATCAGCAATCCAGCACAATGAAAAAAAAAGAAGACAAATTTAAAACCAGTTTTAAAATGAGCCCAACTGAATTACTTTGTTGAAACAAACTGGTCTGCTATCCAGTTCTATATAATAAGTTCCCTTCAGAACAAGTGTGTTGACATCAGAGGTTCTTGGAAAACTATAACACTCAATTTTTTTTAAAGAAAAATATACGTTTAGTTCGATATGGCCACACCACAGAGTGGAGAACGTTGCACTAAATCATTGAAGTCTGGTAAGGTCTAGGACAGACTGGAGGCTGTGGCATGGTGCTGTGTTGAGAGTGTACAGATGTCTAACAATACCTGTGTGTGTGTGTGTGTGTGTGTGTGTGTGTGTGTGTGTGTGTGTGTGTGTGTGTGTGTGTGTGTGTGTGTGTGTGTGTGTGTCGGGGGGTGGCAGCTACGTGATTAGGGACACATGGTGCATCCCTGCACCATATTTAGCCACAGCACGGCGCCCCGTCCCATCCCATCCCAAGCCTTTTCCCTGAGGCTCAACACCAGATGTGGGGAGTCAGTGTTGTGTGCCTTGTAGAGCAGGTTGGCAGCAGAGGGGGAAAACAAACCCAGGTATAAAAGGAAGAATCCCAGCACCACCACCAACTGCTGCTCATTCACCTGAAAAAAGAAGGCTGCAGTTTGTAGTGATGAAGCGTCACTGAGGACATCAGAACTCTGTTGTTTACTGAACACAGTCACACGCTTCTGCAGAACAGATAAAGGAAACAGGTTCAGACCATCCTGATCAAGAGCGTCTGTTCCTTCTCCTGATGAGTCATTAGTTTGTGTGGAAACTATCTGGAGTTCTGCATCCAGCTCTGTGCTTCACTACCACCCATGTGCATGCTCTGATTGGACTCGATGCTTTTTGGTCACTGCTCATGTTGCACAAGAAATGGACCGCATCCTTCTTGCATCTGGTGCATTGGAGGCTTAAGTCTCCTTCCCATACATTATTTTATTTCCCACAATGACTTTCAGACATCAGACCATCAGAACTTTAAAGATCAACACATTAAACACCAGTATCTTCATCACAGTGAAGCTAAAGTAATGTTGAGTTACTTTCAGTACAGTCATATAGCTTTTATAGCCATGGGTGCCCCTAGAAAGTTGCTTGCCCCCCTGGGAAAGACAAGTGTTAATAAATCCTACTAATGTTCAGTCAAAACATAAATTAATCTTATTTATTGAAGACATAAATGTGAAACCCAATAAAGAAATATACAATTAGTGAGTAAAGAAATATTAAGATTTGAAAGTTTTTTATATGTTTCTGGTGCTCACTATTTAAAAAAGTTTATACCTCCAGAGTTTTTGTGAAGACAGCAACAGGTGAATTCAACTTAAAAAAAATTAAATGAAACATTTCAAAGCACTGAAACTTATTTTTCTGAAATGTTTGTGCTTCTCAAATTTGAGCTAAAGTGACAATGTGTAGTTTTAACCAATAATTTCTGGAATTAATTCATCGAATTGTTTTTGTGAATGAATTAAAAGATGCCCAGTTCATGAAAAATATTGGCAGCTTCATAACATGTAACCATAAAAATCTGGTCTAAAATAATTGGGAGCGGGTCCAAGGGTGTTTCTCAATGTCAAGGCACCTGGCCTTGCGAGGATGTCTTGCGAGGCCAGGCACCTTAGATACGAGGATACTGTCCTTCCTTGGTCAAAGAAAATGGTTAAAGGGAACAGACTTGCATCACGTGACCACGGCTTCCACGGCCATCACGTAACATCGCGTGACACGGGAGATAACGTTATATTTTATTTGTATAAGTGTCAATATAAATATATAACAAGCCTTTTACTTTTTAAATTGTGTATATGTTTATTAAATTAAATATTTAAGTGAGTTACTACCCGCTAGCCACCGAAGCTGCAACTAATAAGCAACTAACCAACCACAGATAACTTCTTTGGAGCTAAAATAATTACATTTTAAATTAGTTGACTTACTTTTAAGCTTGAAATTTGCTGATGGCTTTTGATCCGCCATCCTTTTGATAATACCACAATGTGTTCTGGGTAATTTTTTACCAAGGCTAGGCTACAAGACACCTCCCATGTATCCTTGCTCAGCTAGCTAAACGGCTAACAGATAACACACGCCTCAGTAGAACATGAACATTGGAGCACGCCTTGGCGGCTCCTGATGACGTACCTCCTAGGCAACTGGGCGGGACCAAGACATCAAGGCGAGGTTCCTTGGCATCGAGAAACACCGTAAGTTTCTGGGAGACGCCATATTGGATGCCATGTTTCCTTCTACGGAAGCCCGTGAGGACAAAATGCATTCACTGATTTGTAACAAATGGTCACAAAACTTTCACCATTAACAAGTGTTGCTTTACACATTTACCTCTTCACTCGTTGCCAGTGATGAAAGAGAATCTGATGTTCTTGTTATTTTGTTGGAGGTTGCAATCCCAGGGATTTTTGTCCCTAATGGCCATCTGTTGGTAAGGTTTTACTTGAACACAAAAGGAATGCTTATTTGCAGTCATTCAGGTATGCACTGCTAGGGAAACTACACACTTTAAGTGTTTTGGGTACATATTGTTTTGTGTAATGAAAAAGTACAAAGGAGTAATGCACTGCATCGCCACAGCCTAAAAAATTACTGTGCCATTCCCAATTTTTTTTTGGCCCTATCTGGACACCCTCATCAAATTTTTCTGGGGGCACCCCTGCTGCCTTTCAGTGTGCTCCAGGGCAGCTGTGGCCCCGTTGTAGCTCATCACCACCAGCGTGTGAATGTGTGTGTGTGTGAATGGGTGAATTACTGTGTAGTGTAAAGAGCTTTGGAGTATTGGACGTGATAAAGCTCCATATAAGGACAAACCATTTACCATTTTCACTGACAGCTGTTTATGTGATGAGTGAATCCTTTTGAATTTTCCTAAATGAAAGCTGTGCTATTACAGGTTAGATGTTAACCATGAAAAATACTATTTAACTCAAATAAACATTAATGAAATCAACCAAATTCACCCTTTATATGGAATCAATTCACCTGATTATAAGGCCCCAGGATTATGTTTCATTTATGGACAGATAAAAATGTGTGTCACCAAGTTATCCTTTCTGGAACCTTAATAACAACAGTAAGACAGATGTAGGGAAGCACATGCAACACACACACACACACACACACACACACACACACACACACACACACACACACACACACACACACACACACACACACACGCATGTACTGATCACCCTACAGATGTTACACTAACAAGTGTCCCCCAATTAGTCATTCTCTTCCCTTCTGCCTGCTCCCTTTTTTTGTTCTTTCTCTCTCTAGGACACTCCGCCGGAGGCTGACCAAGATAAAGTTTTGACTGGCAGGAACATTTGTTTTAATCAGGTGTTTGCAGACACTTCCATGACCTCCATTAGTTGAAGTTTTAATTGAAATTAACCCCCACTACTACCCCAATTAACCCATGTCCCCCCTGACTGGCGCCCTCTTTCATCCTGAGCATCTGTTTTGAGATGGGGGAGGGAGGCAATGGAGTGGGGAGAAGCTGAGGATGTGGTATTGTCACCCGAAGAAAGAGGCATCACATTGAGAGTACGCCAACTGTGCCTGGTTCACTATGACGCCCCGGGGAGCCTCCTGCTTTTCGGTCCATGACATTCCCACATGGAGGCTACACATGGAGTAGTCTTAGCCAGTGGAAGGTGGGTAAAGTAGAGCACGGAATAAGCCCAAACAAGGCAAAGGACGATGGTGTCCCTGCGTGGGACAGTCACCAGGTGGAAACACAGCAAAGCTGGGGAGGTGATGGTGGAGACGGGGGGTAATTACTGTCTGTCTTAAACCTGCAGGAGATTAGAGATTAGATTGTATGTTGACTCTGCCATTGGAAATGAAGAAGCAGTTAAAGTAGTCCTTCTAGCTGAGAGACCAGTGAGCGGAGACTGTCATTGTTCAGACCTTCTCTGGGCCTCAAGTACATTTCAACAAACCTTAATTACAGCTAGTAGTCCAAGGGAAGGTCTCAGCTAACCATCATCACTACATCATCTCTGTCCTGTTTTTATTCTTTTGCTGCCAAATTTAGAATATTTTAAGGACAGGAATTTAGATGTATTTGTGGTCCTCCAACATCCCATCAGAGACATGAAAGACATACAGGTGTTCCTTAGACCAGCATGAAAAAACACAAAACCAAACAGCACAATGCCATATACGTTGCAACCTTTGAGGGAGCGTGGAATTGGCATGCTGACTGCAGCAATGTCTACCAGAGTTGTTGCCTGTGAAATGAATGTTCATTTCTTTACCATAAACCGTCTCCAAAGGTGTTTCAGAGAATTTGGCAGTACATCGAACTGACCTCACAACCACAGACCACACCAGCCCAGGACCTTGTTCAGGTGCATGTTCACCTCCAGGATCGCCTGAGACCAGAGACCAGCCACCCGGACAGCCGCAGCCACAACTGGTTTGCATAACCAGAGAATTTCTGCACAAACTGTCAGAAACCGTCTCAGGGAAGCTCATTTGCATGCTCGTCATCCTCATCGGGGTCTGGACCTGACTGCAGTCCATCGTCTTAACCAACTTGAGTGGGAAAACACACACATTAGATGGAGTTTGGCACACTGGAGAGGCGTTCTGTTCACAGATGAGTCCTGGTTTTCACTGTTTAGGGCAGATGGCAGACTGCGTGTGTGGCGCCGTGTGGGTGAGCGGTTTGTTGATGTCAACGTTGTGGAACGACTGGCCAACGGTGGAGGTGGGGTACTGGTATGGGCAGGCGTATGTTATGGACACACAGGTGTATTTTATTGATTGCATTTTGAATGCACATAGGTACCATTATGAGATCCTGAGGCTCATTGTTTTTCCGTTCATCCACGACCATCACCTCATGTTGCAGCATGATAACGCACGACCCCATATTCCAAGGATCTGCACACAATTCCTGGAAGCTGAAGACATCCCAGTTCTTGCATGGCCAGCATACTCACCAGACACGTCAACCATTGAGCGTGTTTGGGATGCTCTGGATCGGCGTATACAACAGCATGTTCCAGTTCCTGCCAATATTCAGCTACTACGCACAGCTATTGAAGAGGAGTGGACCAACATCCCACAGTCCACAATCAACAATCGGATCAACTCTATGCGACGGAGATGTGTTGCCCTGCATGAAGCATATGGTGACCACACCAGATACTGACTGGTTTTCTGCCCCATCACCCCCCATAAAGCAAAACTGTACACATGTCAGGGTGTCCTTTTATTGTAGGCAGTCTAAGGCACACCTGTACATTATTAATGCTGTCTAATCAGTACCTTGATATACCACACCTGTGAGGTGGGATGGATTATCTTGGTAAAGGAAAAGTGCTCACTAACACACATGTAGACAGATTTCAGAACAATATTTAAGAGTCATGGGTCTTTTATGTTTGCAGACAAATTATCTGATGTTTTCGTTCAACTCATGAAAAAGTGTTGCGTTTATAGTTTTGTTCAGTGTAGAAACCCTGTTTTAAAGAGTCAGTGCTTGTAAACAATCAGCACAGATCTTACAAAAATGTTGTAAATAATCCAAGTGGTGCTCGCTGCAGAACCACAAAGGCGGAGCTGCACCAGAAGGTGGAGCTGCACCAGAGTCAGCCCCACCCATTCCAGAATCAGCCCCGCCCATTCTATCAGAGTCAGTCCAATTCCTTCCAGTTGTCAGACTTTATAGCATTCTGGAACCAAAGAGGGTGTTATAGCTAAAAAATGCAGGATTGGGGACGGAGTTGAGAAGTGAATTGAACAGTTTTTGTAAAGGTTCCATATAATTAAAAATCTAACTTTTGGAACTTTTAATCATGTTATATTGTCATTTCCTCATACGAAACACGCCAAAGCCATGTTTGGCCTCATTCATGCAGTTTCTTCCCATCTCAGCTTCAATTTGGTCTCCTCCCCCGAAGCGGGTCTGGTCTTGGTTCTCAAATCTGGATATTCTGTGAATTTTCTGACAAATTATTTCTGAAATGACTTCTACTGAGACACCGCCAGAAAAATCATACATCCCGTCTACAAAGACACACTGGATGGCACAATAACATGCAACGCCACACAAGTATTATAAGATGTGGTGGTGTAGTGGTTATGGTGTCAGGTTGACATGCAGTTTTGCGCAGGTTCGCCTCCCAGTAGTGTAAATATTCTATAACCCCTTTTCCTCATTTCTAGCTACACTTGCCAGTACTATGTTTACAACAATTTATTGGTATGCCGTTTAACATATAATGACTAATGTGTTTTTTTATTTATTCATTCGTTTATTTAGCCAGTGTGAGTCCATTTGTGAGCAGAGTTTCAACTAAAATGCTGTTTAGGAACGACCAAATTCAAAGAACTTGTAGAGACATAAATATTTTGCTGAAAATGAACATTACAACTAAAATATGAACAAATTAAATGTTTCAGCTGGCAAAATAGATTGTTGCCGACCCCACCGAGAACCGAACCAGCATCAGCTGAGGTGAAAGCTAAACTTAAGTCTAACAATCTTGCCACTGGACTACCAGAACTCACATAATAATGTCAAATGTTGTTGTACAGGACTTTTGTTGGAGCGGCTGTGGGCAGATATTCGCTAAAAGAAACCTTTTCATTTCGGGATATATTCAGACTTTGTCATGTAGCAAGTTATATTTATCTTGTTTAATTGGAGCACAGAACATAGCATTAACGACTGTAAACTAGTAACAGCCGTAATTCATGAGAGTCAGGTTAGTTTGCGATAAAGTTGAAAAACAAAAACGGAAGTCAGTGGGCTAGGCTGAGTTTGCGTGAATGGGCGGGGCTGACTCTGGTGCAGCTCCACCTTATGGTGCAGCTCCGCCTTTGTAGTTCTGCAGCGAGCACCCTCTCAAATAATCTGCTGTGGCACCTTGAGTAATATTCAGAAACAACAGCCAGTCAATGGCACCTCCTCCATAGGGAGTGTGAGGACACCACCCTCTCTGACTTGAAGGGGGAAAAAAAATATAATAATATAAATTAATATATTTACTATTAATATGTTTATATTGCCTAATTGTATGAACCTACATGCAACCTGAACTATTAACACATCATTCTGACCAGCTGTCTCTCAATAAACAAATTTCCTACAGCAGACACACTAACATCACCCCTGGGGTGCTGGGAAAAGCTCCTTAAAGCTGCAGCTAAACAGCCAAGAACTAGAAGAACTAGAGCATTTCTGACCAATCAGAATCTCTGAATTTAATGCCTCTGGGGCACTGGCCTACAGCACCCCTGCTATATAAATTAGCTAGCTAGCATGCTAGAATGCGCTACATCTCCTTTCCCCTCCATCGTTCACACACAGTCACTGCTGATTTATATGGATAGAGTTGAAATCAAATCTGTAGCTGTTGCTGTTTGACGTGTTTATTTGTTCTCATTATAACTAGCGCCGATGTTCCCTCCACACGCATCATGCACCGTGCTTAGGGCACCAAGTGCCCATGGAGGAACCAACTAATCATGCTTCTAAAAAAAAAAAAAAAACTCTGTTATCCTGCCAGCCAGATCGTGTGGCATCTTTCAATGCTGAGAGAGTTGGAGGTTACACAGATTGTTGTTTTTGAAATTTGACCAAATAAACTAGAGCTCCAACATTCCCCTGCACCAGATGTTGAATTTGACTCGATATATGTGTTCCTCATAGGAACGATAAGACTTTATTTATTCTGACTCCAATTTGTGTCATGGAGGATTTATAATTACTAATTTTTTATTAAACCCTGAAAACGTTCAGTAAACCCTGCAAATAAAACAGTGAGAAACGGTCATGGGACAAGGGTGAGTATTGGTTAAAGTTGTCTGATTTACTGCGAGTAGAAACTCCTCACACACTGAGAGAAATGCACACGCACGCACGCACCCACCCACACACACACGCACGCACACACACACACACACACACACACACACACACACACACACACACACACACACACACACACACACACACACACACACACACACACACACACACACACACACACACACACACACACACACACACACAGGTTCAGGGTTAAACAGATGAACTTACCTGAAGATGTGTTCTCTGTTCCTGGAATGAGTCCCAATCAGGGGTTCCCATCACTACAGCTACATCCATCGAGGAGCAAATTACAGTTGGGGATTAGGATTGGGGAGAGGGACAACCCAGTGTTTTATCAGTGGTGCCGTGTTCTGTCTGCAGAGCCGCTTATATTTCAGGTAAACATAATCCAGATTCGACACTGGCGGGGGTAGATTCAATTAAGATACAGAGACAACTTTGTTAATACAGCAGTATCTTAATACCCTGGCCACAGCCTGTAATGAATCTGGGCCCAGGGGTGGGACTGGAACTCAGGGACGAGGGAGGACTGTGAGGATCCTGTAGCTGGAGAGGTTGGACTAACAGCCTTGTACTTTACGGGGAGGCAAGCACTTTAATACAACACGGAACTTTATAACAGATCTTTATTTACTTTTGTTTATAAATTAAACGGGGCAAGATGAATACTCAACTTATCTCAATAAATCAAATATGAATATCCAGAGCCAAAAAAAAAAACACTTTGTAAAATCTTGAGAAATTTTCTAGATTTTCCTTTAAAAATCAACCGACTCATAACGTTGAAGTACTGTTAACACCGCCATGTTTCACCATATACCGTATGCTGTTTAAGAGGTTTTAACTTTTCTTTGTAATATTGTCTTTGAAGTAAAGGTCTGAAAACATTATCAGGTGATTTCACCTTTTGAGCCTATTCTGTGATGAAACCAGCAAAGAGCTAGCCTAGTGAACTAGACCAAATTCTTGCTTTGCAAAGTTTGGTCTAGGCAAGCTCCATTGGAACCTCCGCAGCTCCTACCAGGACTCTGGCTAGCCAATCACAACTCTCTAGAGGGATTTCAAACACATAAAAAGCTGTGATTGGTCCATAATGGTGGGCCAATCATAGTGCTCTATCTGCTTAGTGAGCAAATCACAGAGCTTTATCCGCTTTGTGGACCAATCAGGGCACTCTATATGCCTGGTGGGTGGGATGATGCAACAGAGTGAAACAAGAGTATGTCACATTCATTGTCCAGTGGAATGCGGAGATCATTTGAAAGACAACGGTAGAACCCGCCCCACAACCGAGCTGTCAATGGAGCGTGGCCAGACTAAATAATACATTTATTTAGTCTGGCTTGCCAGGCTAGCAAAGAGCTGTAAATGGCCAGAATGACCTTAACAGGTTGAGTACAGTCAAATAGGAGGCTCGACCCTTTAAAGTGTTTAAGGAGCGAACATTTCCTTAAATAATCTGAGTAGCTGTCATTAACAGAGCAGGCTGATGCTGAAAGGGTTCCATAGCACTTCCTGCTTCTCTTTTAGCAAAAAAAATGCTAGAGCATCATTTATTCTATACACTGTTCTTTATGTTTAAGTGTTATTTCCATGGTGGGTGGAAGCCGTTTGACTCACATGAAAGAATCACACACGGATAATAGGTACGATTTTTACGAACGTTTATTTTAAAGGAAACTAAAAGGAAACTGAGGGAATGTTCCACAAAACGGGGCAGGACGAAACTCTGAATCTGAAACAGAAAAAAATGGGGGTAAGAACCAGGAATCTGAGAACCGGGGTGGGGGGTGGGGTGGGGGGGGGGGGTCTTACTGTGCAGGATCTGAGGATGGGCTAGAGGGGGAGGCTGGTCAGGTCTGGTCTGGGTCAGGCCGAGGCGAGTGGGCTGTAGTCGAGGAAGATCCAGGGTTGGTGGGCGGTGGAGATCGGATGGCCAGGGGTGGTAAGCGATGCAGGGACAGACACAATTCAGGCAGGCTAAGGCTGAGACAAAATCCAACATGAGTACTCTGTGGACAGAGAGGTCTGTTTTAGAGCAAGTCAAAAAGGTCACAAGAGTTTCAGAAAATCTGACTGAGACAGAACGAGGCTGGAGGTCACCCAACGTGAGAGTATCAACTGGTGCTGAAGTGTGGAAACACCGCTCCTTAAATCCCCTGGCCTTGCTGATGAGGAAATCAGCCACAGCTGAGGCTCTCCGACACGCCCACCTGCAAAAAGCTCAGAGGAGCAAACAACATGCATGGAATAAGAGGTGTGGCTCATCAATGGGTTAATACTTATTTAGACAATAGGAAACAGTTAGTTCAAATAAATGATGCCAGATCTGAATTGAAATATATTCATTATGGAGTGCCACAAGCGATGGTGCTCGGACCTAAACTGTTCATATTGTTTATTAATGACCTTATAAATGTATCTCATCTACTTGGTACAGTTTTATTTGCAGATGATACCACATTGTTTTATTCAGGATTAAATATACACAAAGTAACTCAAGTAATAAACAGTGAACTGATTAAAGTTAAAAAATGGTTTGATATAAATAAACTGTCATTGAACCTGAACAAAACAAACTTTATACTGTTTAACAATAAAAGAAGCTGTGGTGTATCTTTAACGATAGATGGAATGGAAATTCAAAGAGTAAAAGAAACCAAATTTCTTGGAGTCATGTTTGATGAGAGTCTCACTTGGAAATCACATATAAGTTATACAAAGGGGAAAGATGCCAAAGCCATAGCAATATCAAGTTTCTACTAAATTGGTCTTGGTTATTAACATTGTATCACTCACTGATTGAACCATATTTAACGTATTGTTTAGAAATTTGTGGAGCCACATGCAAAACCTTTACTTGACCTTTGTTCATTTTACAAAAAAGAGCATTGAGGATCAACAGTAACTATAGAGATCACTCCAATCCATTAATCATTAGATATAAAATACTGAAATTTCCTGACTTGGTAGAGTGGAAAATATTGCAAATAATGTACAGAGTGAATATGAGTAATTTATCCATTCTGTTGTGTCTGTTCTAGTCTTGTTAGATCTCAGTGCTGCATTTGACACAGTAGATCACAATGTTCTTGTAGAAAGGCTTGAACATGTTGTAGGGATCAAAAGAACAGCGCTAGGCTGGTTTAAATCCTACCTGTCTGATAGATTTCATTTTGTAAATGTACATGACAAATCTTCTTCATACTCCAGGGCTACTTGTGGAGTACCACAGGGTTCAATGCTTGGACCAATTCTTTTTACTATATATATATATATATATGCTCCCAATTGGTAAAATCATTAGACAGCATGGGATAAACTTTCACTGTTATGCTGACGATACTCAGTTATATTTATCCATTAACCCTGATGAACCTAATCGGTTAGGTAAATTACAGGCTTGTCTTGAGGACATAAAAAAATGGATGACTCTAAACTTTTTGCTTTTAAATCAAGACAAGATGGAAGTTCTCATCTTTGGACCAGAAATCCAGAAAAGGAAATTACTTAGTCATTCACCTGACCTGAATGGCATTACATTAATCTCCGAGAACAAAGTAAGGGACCTTGGTGTTATCTTTGACCAGGACATGTCATTCAAATCCCAGGTTAAACAGGTTTGTAGGATTTCCTTTTTCCACCTTTGGAATATTGCTAAAATTAGAAGCATCCTTTCCAGGAGTGATGCTGAAAAACTAGTTCTTGCATTTATTACATCAAGACTGGATTACTGTAATTCATTACTCTCAGGAAGTCCACAGAATGTAGGTAAAAGTCTTCAGCTTGTCCAAAATGCTGCAGCTAGAGTTCTGATGAGAATTAAAAAGAGAGATCATATCTCTCCTGTCTTAGTTTCCCTACATTGGCTACTTGTTAAATTCAGAATAGAATTTAAGATCCTCCTTCTCACATATAAAGCTCTTAATAATCAAGCTCCACCATACATCAGTGATCTATGTTCCTAACCGAGCACTTCGCTATCAGAATGCAGGTTTACTGGTGGTTTCCAGAATATCTAAAGTTAGGATGGGAGGCAGATTTTTTTAGTTATCAGGCTCCTCTCCTGTGGAACCAGCTCCCAGCCTTAGTCAGTGAAGCAGACACCTTGTCTACTTTTAAGAATAGGCTTAAAACATTTTTATTTGATAGGGCCTATGGTTAAAATCTGATGTTAGCTCAGATCTGGAAAGGTGGGGGAGTAGAGGGAGGTGGAGTGTACAGTCAGTAAAGATGGCTCTCCCTTGCCCTGCCTCCAACATGCCTCCATCTAAAAAGGCTAGATTATCCAGAGTTATCTCTGTAGTTATGCTGCTATATGCTTAGACTGCTCGAGGATACACTGACCACTTTTCACACTCTACTACTTTCTTCTACAATCTGCTCTTTAACTCTATTATTTTCTGCAATTTCAGCTGTTAACTTTATTTTCTATCTCAAGTGTTTTTCTCCCCAGAAGAAGCTACAAAAATGTTCTGCTGAGCTGTGGTGGCCTCGTGGAGGGGCCCATCACCTAGCACACTGCTGCTAACCACTTAAACATTCTCCCTCTCCTGATAATAACTTTTTGCTTTCCTAGACATTGGATGTGCTACTGCTAGTTTACCTGTCTAATTATAGATTCACTAGGATAAATACAATAAAGTTTATCTCTCGCCAAATAGAATATTTACTAAGACATCACAATGTAACCATAGGCACATTGCTTGGTGTGGGTGTGTGTGTGTGTGTGTGTGTGTGTGTGTGTGTGTGTGTGTGTGTGTGTGTGTGTGTGTGTGTGTGTGTGTGTGTGTGTGTGTGTGTGTGTGTGTGTGTGTGTGTGTGTGTGTGTGTGTGTGTGTGCCTGCTCTGTCTTCTCGATCCCCAGTGAGTCGTGGAGGATGGCTGCTTATACTGAGCCAGGATTCTCTGGAGGTTTCTTCCTGTTAAAAGGGAGTTTTCCTCTCCACTGTTGCTATATGCTTACTTAGTATGAGGATTGCTGACACTAGTCAGTGACTTGATGCCATTTGCTGGGTTCCTTATATAGGAAACATTTTTTTCTTATTGGCTTAATGAACTGACCTGAATTGGAATGTTTATTATGTGAAGTGCCTTGAGACGACTCTTGTCATAATATGGCGCTATATAAATAAAATTGAATTGAATTGAATTTATCAACTAATATTCAGAAAATGTTTCATAAGAGAGTAAGTGGATACATGTTAAAAGGGACTGATGTCTTTAAAAAACCTAAATTCACAACCAAAATGAAGGAATGTAATATTTGTGTAAATGGTGTAAGATTGTGGAATTCCCTTAACAGAGAAATTAAAGAATCAAACTCACTTGCTATATTTAAAAAATGGATCAAATCAAATGTATTAAACAATTATGAAAAGGTAAATTGAAATGTCAATGATTATATATCTAAAATTAGAAAGGGACTGATGTTGTATTGTATATGTTTTACAGATTTCTTTCTTTTGTAAAAAGGAGCAGAAATTATTATTAAAGATTTTTCTTCTATTTGCTCCTTTTCATTCAAATATTTTTTTTCAATATGTTTATGTACTGTATGTGCTTGTGTTATTTTATAAATTTTGAATGAAATAAAAATAGAGAAAAAAAACATGATGAAAACCGATGAATCCATGTAGACCAAGGCAGAACCGTGACAGTTGTAGAGCAAGCCTGTCTGACTCATAGGTTCCTGTAACTAACCATGACATATTAGCTAGTAAATTAATTTGCCAAGAATTAACGTTCCTGTTTTTAGTGCACGAAAAGGCTGGAACTGCACAAACAGCACTGAGTCGGGCTTACTTAGGGTTTTAAATGACATCTATGTATCTTTAGATCACGGTTTCTCTGTGGCGCTGCTGTTAGTAGATCTAACTGCTGCCTTTGATACGATTGACCATGATATTTTGCTTGATCGGTTCAAGTGGTGGGTGGGGATCTCAGGGTCAGCACTTGAATGGTTTCAGTCATACTTCCATGGTAGAAGGTTTTGTGCGAAAATGGGGGAAGTTCTTTCTTCCTGGGAGGCTCTTCGTTGGGGGGTTTCACAGGGCTCAACTTGTGGTCCACTCCTATTTGCCATTTATTTGCTTCCGCTAGGGTCCATCTTCCGTGGTCATGGTGTTGAGTTTCATCTTTATGCTGATGACTGCCAGATCTACTCACCACTATGTCCTGGGTATGGTGCCTATGTTACGACTCTGGTTAACTGTGTTAAAGAAGTCAAGTCCTGGTTAGCTGCCAGATATCTGCATGTTAATGAGCATAAAACGGAGCTCATCATCTTTCACTCGAGATCTAGGTCAGACCTTGGCACTATTTCTGACCTGGATATTCTCTCTCCATGTCAGAAACCAGTTGTCACTGGCCTTGGGGTTAGGCTTGACTCTGGATTAAAATTTGACGCTCATATCAACCTGGCGGTACGTTCCTGCTTTTTTCATTTGCGTCACCAAGCTAAAATTAAGCCGATGCTGTCACAGACCCACTTGGATCGAGTATCCCATGCCTCTGTGATATCAACGATGGATTACTGTAACTCTCTGTATGCAGGGTTGGGTCTGTCTGCTCTTCAATGTCTGCAACCGGTGCAGAACAGCCAGGTTTCTGACGGGGTCTAAGAAATGGGGCCATATTAGTCCTGTGCTGGCAACGCTCCATTGACTTCCGGTTTCCTATAGGGCACTAAACTTATTTTATTTGTATCAGTTTTTATCAGGGCAGTGCCCCTCCATACCTTGGGGATCTGTTAATAAGACATGTACCCTCAAGGTCATTGTGCTCTGCAGATCAGTTTCTGTTGACTGTGCCTCGCTCCATGTCTAGGATATGTGGGGTTAGGGCAATTTCTGTTTCAGCACCATCCCTCTGGAACAAGTTACCTCTTATGGGCTCGACACAAGGGAGGCGACATCGCCTCTCCTCCATTCATTTTCAATGAGACATGCGTGACAAAGCGATAATCGCGGGTCTCCCTCCTACCAAGCGAAACGCGAAAAACGTGCGTGTGAAAGTTTGCACTCGTGCACGTGTCGTGCACGTGCGACCCAGCGACGCGATCCCAGAAAGTTGAAACATTTTCAACTTTTCATCGCTGTCGCTCGGGCGAGGACCAATCAACGCAGGTTTCATTCACTGACCAATGAGCGAACAGGATGCTCCGTACATCTCCGAGCAAACACGAAGGAGAAGTTGATTATTATTATGTTTTATACAGTAAAATCAGAAGTAAGATTTCACATAACTCTAGCAGCACCTTGTGAAACATCATATCTACCACTTTATTAAGTCTGAACCGCTTAAATAACCTTAATTCCCTCCAACCTGACACAGCCAAACAAAACAACGGAAGTTTTGATTTCGCCATGGAACAGAACGCGTAGACGGCTTTGCCGCTGGCCGCTGCCGCGGATCGCCTCCCGTGTGACAGGTAATAAAAGCGACAGCGACAAATTTCGCTGATCGCGGTCGTTTGTCGCCTCCCGTGTGTCGAGCCCATTAACGTTAAGCTGTCTCCAGCTTTGACTGCTTTTAAAGCCCCAGTGTGTATTATTTTTACCTGTTTATTCCAGTGTTTCTAGTTCACAAACTTGTCCTTTTTAATTAGTATTTCTCAACATTAATTCTAAAATTCCTCTCAGTGTGAAATTTTACAATTTTATATACATAAACTGTGGCCGATGCTCCATGGCCACCCACCATCTTGAAATACAATAGCTGTTGAGGGACATATGAGCTCTGCGCTATGCGTTTGGACTATGACTGTAAGCTGGAAGAACCAGCAGAGGGCAGCAGTGTGCCCTGAAAGCCTGGAGTCTGCTAATTCAACTAACTAGATGAGATTAGCTGTACTTGGTAGTTTGAATAATAAACAATGAAATCGAAAGACACATGAAGTTTGTCAGGCCGTCATCGTGTCCGGAAGCCGCATATGTTAAGATTCCCACCAGCCTCCGAGTGGTGTCCCCTCCGACTCCCTAACTCACCTCAAGTTGCTCATTTGTCTTTTTGTACCAAAACTCCTGATCCAGCCCCAAAGTGTCAGTTCCAAAGTCCTTCAACACAAGTCTCCTTTCTTCTGTGTGTAGTTCTGTTCATTCCTGCAGCCGGCCGTCTCCCAACACACCCCAGCGCTCTTCCGCTAGCAAGTGGCTAAAGCAGCATTGTTTACGTGTTCTCCACAAACGCATTACTAACGGCGATGTATTTCTTAATGCGTTACAGAGATGATGTGCTTCCCCAAAGGCTTCTTCTCAAATGTTAACTCTGGATGTGGGTTTCCTGCGGCTGGTAATCCGTGTTTATTGGCAACATACACAGCGTGTCCCCGGCTAGCCAGCCGTGAGCCATGGTTAGCTGGTGGCTAAAAGTCAAAATTGTTTACTTGATCTCCACAGTGTGTCCCCAGCTCACTAACCCATCTTCGCCAGCCATGGCGTGGCCAGTGATCGCTCCATAAAATATTGTTTTCTTTCTTTTTCCAGATCCTTTAGCTGGTAGACAGCTTGTTTACAAAGCTGCTCTCATCCACGTGAAACAAGAGTTGTAGAAAATTATGTTCCCCTGAAATATTCTGTTTCCCTTAGGAAATCAAGAGCAAATAATTCCAAATTCACAGACTTTATTGTCCATAATGAGGACTAAACAACGTCAAATAAAAGATGGTTAAACTGAGTGAGATTACAACCTTTTACATAACTTTCAAAAACCATAAATAAGCTTGTGAAGAGTGAACAAAAATGTTTTTACTGTAACTTTTTTATTGTTTTTAGGAGGACATATAGATATAAAAATATCACAAGCATGACAAAATTACATTCCATTACGTCTTTGTCCCGTAAAAGTCCATCCCAATTGTTGTGAAGGCAGCCAGAGGTGCGACTTCCCGACACGAGGGAACAGCATATTTCAGGGGAACACAATTTCTCAGAACACCTGACCTCCCGGCTGACGTCATCCCTCCTCCGTGTGTGAATCGTGACAGTTTCAGGGTCTAACATTACTAGTTTGCTTCCTTCAGCACTGGTAGGTTGATAAAACAGGCATAATCATAATTGCTTTTTAACTGGTTTGTTCAACACATTCTCACACCCGACGTGGCTAAAACTAACAAAAGGTGACCAAGCGTTTGTTTCCGACGCGTTGGGAGCCCTAGCACGTCGGGAGTCGACGCGCTGTGCCAGAGCATTGCTTTCTGATGCTCGCGGTAAAACAGAGATTTCACCAACGTTTCACCTCTAACCTCTAGTGATTTAACCTTTCCCTCAACCCCGTCCAAACCTTAACCAAGTTTCTTGTTGTAAATTTCCGGTTAACCGTGTTTGAGAGGAACAAGACAAGTAGAAACAAAACCAGTGTGTGTCAGGCTAGAGACTGGAAACTCATGAGCGGGCCACCGTAGCTGCAATATTTTCTCTGAACTGCACAGTGGCAAAGAGTCACATTTTTGTCATGATTTCAATGGATTACACACATCGGGCTTTTAAAAGTCGCTGGTCGACTCATTTTTATTGTCTGGCTTTCACCTAATCTGTTTGGTGACTGGTTTTAAATGATTTTAATAGTTTTTTTTTTGTTTGCTATTATTGATTTTTTTTCTTTTTCATTCTAGTTTTATTGGTGTCTTGTTTCTATATTTTATTTGTGGTGTGTTCAGTGCCTTGAGGATGATGGAAAGGGTTTATACCAATAAAAGTTGATTGATTGATTGATATTTCATAAGTCCAAATTTTTTTCACATAAATTTCTTTCTTAGCTTCAGCACTCTGAAAATGTAGTAAACTATTTGTGTTTCTGAGATTCAACCCATTTATTTCCATGGTTATGATCAAAACCAGACCTGTGAAAAAAAAAAGAAACAATAATTTTATTTTGTGTGTGTGTTTGTGTGTGTGTGTGTGTGTGTGTGTGTGTGTGTGTGTGTGTGTGTGTGTGTGTGTGTGTGTGTGTGTGTGTGTGTGTGTGTGTGTGTGTGTGTGAGTGTTATGTCCGGATGATTTATTTTGTGGGTAAATTTTCAACCTATTGAAGTGTCCAAAATGGGCATAAAAATATTTTTATTATCATTATTTTTAATGTTGTGTCAGTTATTTCCCAGCTATACATGAGGATAATGCACAATCTAGTGGAGAACAAAAACTGAAAATTGATTCGGTGACTGGTCTGGGAACCCAGACAGGAAAAAAAATGGTGCAACATTTCAAAATAAATTCAGCATTATATTAAATGGAATAAGGGAATTTAAAAAATATTTTTTGTAATTCCCCTAAAAATACACATCTTCCCCAAAAATTTGATACATTACATTAGCATAGCCTAAATATTCACAAAACACGTGAAAACACAGAAAATGCACTAACCCCGGTTTCACTCTGAAAGCATCACTGGTGCGGAACGGCAGCGGAACGTCACTGCTTCAAATAGAGTCCTTCATAGTCTATGGAGTGTTTCAAACCAGCAGCAATGCGACAACTTCCAGGCTCGTCCCAGAAGCGCCGCGCTGCTAAAGATAAAATCGGATTCTATTTTTGCCGCGAGCCGCTTCGGGGGCACGTCAATTTCCATAGGTAACACAGGGCTAGATATGAAATCACACACAGTTTCAGAGTAAAATACGCAGTAATTTTCAAAATAAAAGTACTGCAGCAATGCAATTTCATATATGAAGCTTACGTGTGACCCATCAGCTTATTTACTCACAGAATTGTTCCAGAAGTGCAGCAATGTGTTTTAATGGCTTTAATCCTGGCAGTGGAGAGGAACAACATCATACATGACATATCTTGTGATCTTGCCAGTCCAACGATGAGCACGGCGAGGAAGCCGTACTGCCAAGACTCTCGGTGGAGAAAAGGGCCGCTTTGAAGTTCGCGAGTAAACCGTTCCGCTGCTGTTTCGCACCGCTGATGCTCCCAGTGTGAAACCGCGGTTAGGGGGATATTAGGGCTAATGCATATTCCACCAATAGGAATTCAAACTTCAGACCCTAAAAAAAAACAACAAACTTTGCTAATGATTTTAAAACTAGTCCTGTTTACTCAATAATTCCAGTTTTGTTTGTGTGTGTATATCTTCTAACCCTCAGCCGATACGAAGAATAAAACAGGTTTTTTTTAGAAAGTTGACCGCATGTTTAAAAATAAAGATTCAATTGTAGTGTTTTTATTTGTGCTTCCTAAGTGTGGGTCCTAAATGCAGCAGTCTTTTGTCAGCATCAGCTGAGACAGCCACCCTGGGACTTATGGTGAACAGATCGCCATACCAGAGCATATCTCATCCCTACGGATAGTAATATTTATTGATGGGACTAGTCTGGTGTTAGAACATTAAAAAGGGATTCAAAAAAAGGCTCTGTGGGCTCAAACCCTGGGAGGCGGTGGCAACCCAAAGTATTATTCCAATGATGTGCCGTGAGATGCTCGTCCTTGAAGAAAAGGAATTAGTGTCTGTGTAAGTCAAAGGCAGAAGAGAAAGAAAATAAGATTAAGATGAGTGAGAGAAAAGCAGGAAGAGAGTGTTTAAAATGTGTCATTTGGTAAACTTATTTTCACATGTGTGTTTGTGTCTGAAGTTGTTTGTACGATGAGCCCCAGCAGATAAAAGAGAAAAGAGAGTTCTTTACGGATGGAGAGATGATGCAAAAAGCACTGGCTGGTACAAAAGTGTTACCACAAGACCGAACAGACAATCCCCTCTCCAGGAAACGCAGATCAAAGAGGATTTAAGTAGTCAAGACTTGTTCCATGCAGTTCGAACCAGCAGTGTTGACCCTGGAGCCATATTTTTCCTCTCTGTGTTAAGATCAGTTTGGAGGTGTGACAAAGCTCTAGAATTGCATTCCTGAGGATGTGTAAGTCTCTGAGACTCAGCACAGCTTATTAGTGTTTCCTGTTATGATGTGAGAAACACATTTTTACAACTCTCATGTAGAGAATTAGAAAATGTATCTAATTGTATCGGTCACACTGATAAATGCTTAGCTCCTTTGAACTAAATAAATTCAGAAACACTTTAAGCTGAAAAAACAACACACACACACACACACACACACACACACACACACACACACACACACACACACACACACGCACGCACGCACGCACGCACGCACACACACACACGGTTTTCTTTTTTGACTATTGTTGTAATTTTCCATTGAAATTGAACCATATCTGGCTGTACAGCATCCAGATGATGTATCAGGATTAGTACCTTTATGAAGACCCAGGCATTTCCAGTTCTACACACGTCTACTGCCCTCTGGTGGAGAATCAATAGGAGGCAAGGGGCATTTTCAATTCTTTTTTGGGGGTTTATTGTTCTTATGTAATGACATTACATGGTTGTTAGCATTTGAAAAAAGAAAAGTTCTAAAAGTAGATTGCATTATAGTTTTTTTTGTTTCATTTCTAGTTTTTGAAGTTCCCAGAGGATCAAGGATGTGATACCAATGGCAGGCCTCCATGACATTACCTCTGACACGTCATGCTTAGGTGTATCTGATGCTCCTCGGTTGCACATCAGACTGGGAGGAGTTACCCCAGATGCCCTGGTGTTTTTAGGCATGCACACAAACGTGTGGAGGGCATTCAACCTACTGAGTTCTATATCAATATGGATATCAAGCAGGACCTGTCCTCATTTGTGTTCTAAAGTGTTTTCAAAGTGATCATTTAATTTATTGAGAAGTATAATAATATGTATATGCTACATTTAAATATTTTGAAGGCGTGGCACTCTGTAATTAATGCCACCTTTAGTAATATGGACAGTAAAGTCAGTCACACACACCTAGGCACCGTTAATTTAACATACATGCTTTAGGTCTGTGCGAAGAAACTGGAATACTCAGAGAAAACCCACACATGCATGGAAGAACATGCTAACGCCACATAGAAAGGCCTCAAGCCAAGATTTAAACTTGTGACCTTGCTGTGAGTAAGTGGTGTTATCAGCTGCACCACCACACTGAGATGGGTAGGTTGTGCCAAAAAGCCTGGCTGTGGCTCTGGTTCAGCATTGGAACAGATTTGGTGGGAAAACCTCTTGAGTTAGTCTGGATGAAGGAGGTTGGTCAAAGTCACTGATAAAAACCCTGCATGTGTCAACAAAGCGTTCCATCTTCCTAGAAGCCTCTCGATCCCCGCGGTGAACCCCTTCCTGGCCCGGAGCAGGAGGACAAAATTTCTCCGTGGAACTGCGTTATCTTCTCTAACAGCAAGCCCCAGAAACATTCCTTTTCTTAGACACCATCCACATTGTCCTTTTGGTAAATACAAAGCTAGCCATGTTTCCTTCATGTTTTTGATGTTCCGGATCTCTGACCCCTGCCCAGAAGTAGATTTGTGAAGAAAATGGCTACTAGGCTCTCCACCGTGTTTCGTGAGGTTCCCACGTTTTTCTGATCCACCCACCTGGCTAAGACTGAGAGAATTCATTACAAATCAAACCCTCACCCTGTTTCCTATTCCCCCTCCCATCCTAGCCAGGCTTAAACTGCTTGCTTTCTGTAATCTGACAGATTAATGGCAGAGCATGTAATATGGCGTTTACTTTGACAAAAGTTAGACGTTGTAGGGAGGGAGGGGCGGCAGGCTTTGGTGCATGGATTATGTTCAGTGAGACCCCCTTAATGCCAGTATAATTTGATGGAGGTGCCAATTTGCTGCATGCGCACTATGTCTACCCCACGTCCTAAATCCTCCCGCGACCAAAAAAAAAAAAAACTGTTCCAACATGACTGAAGTTTGGAGGGGAGCCCCCCAGCCTCTTTACCCCACACACCCACAGTTTAAAGTGTTAATGTCAGAACAGGCCCACTTACATGTTGTTTTGCATGATGGTCTGAGTCAGCAGCACCACAGGTGAACGTTGTTGTTAGAACCTGGTGGGTGGGATCTATTTACTGCAGGGGTGGGCAATTATTTTTTCCATGGGGCCACATGAGAAATAGAAATATTGTGGAGGGCCAGGCCAAAAGGCTGAAGTCAATTATGCATAATATTAGTGGTATTTCTTTATAAAAAGCAGTAAATACCATTGTTTTTTCAAGCTGGTAAGAGTAGACTATATGTTATAAATGAGCAAAAAGGAAAAAGTGAGGTTGGCTTACAAAAATGTGATTTATTCAAATTTCCCAAGGCAATGGTAAACAAAGTGCGCATTTGGTTTTTGTTAAACATTTGTGACTTATATTAGTTAACAGTTTTAGTCACATTCACTCCAAAACACATTTTGAGTTTCAAATATTGTTGGAAAGAGGTTCTTAGCGTTCTACAGACACACAGTATTGTCTGTAAAATAAAATCA
This sequence comes from Nothobranchius furzeri, assembly GCF_043380555.1. Classification (NCBI taxonomy): domain Eukaryota; kingdom Metazoa; phylum Chordata; class Actinopteri; order Cyprinodontiformes; family Nothobranchiidae; genus Nothobranchius; species Nothobranchius furzeri. The sequence continues at coordinate 23,773,060 of NC_091753.1, forward strand.
CTGAACTGTGATCTTGAGAAAGAGGTTTAAAAAAAAGTGTCCCAGTTCACTGCTAGTTGCCTACATTTGTGGTCCAAACACCTTATTTTGTGTTTTTAAGCGATTTTTTTCTTATTCAATGAGAGAAATCTAGTCTCTGCTGGGCTTTAACGAGTGCATCAGTCAGGTTGAATGTCTGAGGTGGAGATGCGAAGCACAGCTGACAAATGATCATCAGTGAGAGAGGATCTTTACCTGGATTTTGTAAACTTCATCATTGAAAATGTTTGTTCACAAATGTAGGTAGAGCCGAAGAAAACCAACATCTTCTGAGCATGTCTTTTCAGGTTTGGAAAGTGCTCCTCCTTAAGAGAAGAGTAGAAATCCAGCAGAGATCCTGAATCTCTGCTTTCAAGTCCCAAACCCTCTTCAGCACTTTCCCCAGGCTGAGCCATCTGACAGCTGTGTGGAGTCCTCCTAAAGAGCGACAAACTGTCTGTGATCCATTGCCCGCGCCCTGATGAAGTTTATTATTTTAGTAACAACATCAGTAACATGGTTGATTTTTAGCACTGACTTGCAAAACACATGTTGGTGTATAATTCAATGCAAAAAACACCAATTTTTGATCTGCATCGATTTCTGTCACTTTATCTTGCATATGTTTCAAAAGTCCGACATTTTTCCCTGTAAGATTTGGACAACCGTCTGTGACACCTGACTGTCTCTCCCATTTCAATCCCAGAGTGTCCGTGCACGCATTTACCTCTGTAAAAAGATCACTCCCTGTCTTTGTCCCTTTCATCGGCCGCATTGCTGCCCGCTCCTCTGTGAGCTCCGTTATCCCCCGGACAAATACGAGCAGCTGGGCTGTGTCGCGGACATCACAGCTCTCGTCTAATGAGAAAAAGTCAAAACTTGCCACTTCACGTTGCAGCTGAAGCTCCAGGTTCCCCGCAATGTCCTCGATCCTCCTGGTCACGGTTCGCCTGGACAGCGGGATTTGCTCAAATGCGCCTTTTTTTCAGGGCATATTAGTGCGGCAGAGTCCACCATGCACTCTTTGACAAACTCTCCCTCTGAAAACGGCTTGCTGTCTTTAGCTGTTTTGTGGGATATCACAAAGCTGGTCCTGGTTGCTGCATCCCTGGATGTGTGAAGCTTAGTAAAACAGCCTTGCTGCTTTTGCAACTTTGCTAGCAAAGCTTCGGATGTCCATGCCCTCTCAGCATCAGATGAGTTCTTGTATTTTTCCGAGTGTTTCTTGTCGTAATGCCGACTCAAATTGTAGTCCTTAAACACGGCAATCTCCTCCCCGCAAACCAAACACACGGCTTTACCTCCGAATTCAGTAAAAAAAATACTTAGCAGTCCAATTTTTGTTGAAAATCCTGCATTCGGCATCTTTCTTTTTTTTTTTTTTTTTGCATGAGCGGACATTTCTCGGGCTACAATCACCCTGTCAACCGCGGGCACTTGTTGCTATACGTATTGCGTCATTGTGCACGTAAAAAACAACTTCAAAATAAAAGCAATGCAGCCTTAGCCCATGCATGAGGTAAAATGAGAAAATACATTTATTTTGTAATTTCCAATTAACCTTACGCGGGCCGGTCAAAGTCAACCAAAGGGCCGTATGTGGCCCGCGGGCCGTAAAATGCCCAGGTCTGATTTACTGGATCACCTGGCAGGTTTCACGTTAACATCCGAAAACACAAACGTCAGATGAACCACAACACTCAATCAGACAGCTTTATGAAAACAAAATGTATTTGTGTAGGCATTTATGAATGAATGAATGAATGAATGAATGAATGAACGAACGATTGAACGAACGAACGAACAAATGAATTTTTTATACACATTTGTCCTTTCTTTTTCGGAAAGCATGGCAAATTCACTTGTGACTAATTTTGAACAAATTAATTTGAGTCTGTGTAAGCCAAACTATTTTAAAGGCACACTTGGCAGTTTTGTTTGCTTGTAGCCCCCCCACCCCCACCCCCACCCCACCCCCGTGCCCATTCATGTGACTGAAAATTAAACTTGTCTCCTCACTGTGTGGTTGTCTTTTTAACATCTTAATCTAACTGCTGAAAGTTCTCCCCAGCCTTCATTAGTTTCTGGAGGAGAAATCCATGATTACATCAAACAAACCAGCTGTGTTCTCCATCTAAAACATGCAGGAAATGTGCTGGAAGCAGACTGTAGCTGTGCCATGTCAGCTCCAATCCCCTCTATAGCTCCCTCCACCCGCAGGGAATGGCCCGCCAACTCTGAAGTTGCAAGTGCAGTATTTTGGCCATAGTTTCATCAACCCTATAAAGTGTAATTTGAGCATATACTGGCTCAAGAACAGGATTTTAAAACATGAAAAAGATGCATAGTATCCATAGGGTCCAGAGGCTGGTTCTGATCTGGATTTTATAACCCGGTGACTCACTTCAGAGTGCAGTGTCGTTTGTATTTTCTTTTACATTTTGAAACGATCATTGCTGGACCTGCCAAGCACAACAGGATAACCCAGGCCATATTTAAGACGTCATATTCAAATAAAGATACACTTTTTAAACAGAGTCCACCTACATTTATTATGAAGATAAGTCATGAAACCTCTGCTTTGGGTTGATAAATGATGATAAATGCTAGCTCTTTACTAGCCAAAGTTAGCACAGCATTAAAGCAGCACTAGCGATGTTATGAGAGAGTTAGGTTAATATGAGTCTTTTGTTTCCTAAATGACTATTCTCTGGTAATGTATATTAACACCAGCTCAGTGGCCTAGTGGTATGAGTGTCCACCCTGAGAGATCGTGGGTTCAAATCCACAGTTGGGTCATACCAAAGACCTTAACAATGGGACCCAATACCAACCTGCATGACTCTCAACATTAAGGGGTTGGATTGGGGGGTAAACCACCAAATTGGCTGGCTCCCCCAGGGGGGGATCAGTGTGTGATGTCTAATGTTGTTCGTGTTGCTTCCTCACTGTGCTTTTAAAGAGCTAGCATGTTTCATTTAGCAACCCAAGGCAGAAGCTTGTTACCTTCATAGACATGAATGTAGGTGGACACATTTATTTGATTGTGGTGTTTTTGATGTGGCGTGTGTACGCGATAGCATTTAAAGGCCATGGAGAACACAAACATTAATGTGACCCAGTAATGAATCAGCTGGCTAAAAAGTAAAGAAGTGTCGAACCAAGGGTCTGTGGCATGAGGCCTGTTCTGGCTCTGGATCCAGGCCACATCATGATAATGCAATAAAATGTTTTTACTACATTGAAACTGTTTTATAGTCATCAGTGAAAGGTTTGTTTTGTAAAATCTAATATTTTATATTGGCTGTTGGTGATTGACAGACGGGTTGATGGATTAGTCTTACTCACTATGTTCTTGGTCTTATCAGCATGCATCAGGTCTTCATCACCACGCCATCGGTCTGCTTATCATGTCTCTGGCCTTCCTCATTATGTTCTTCATCCTCCTCATCCGGTCAATGGTGTTCTTTCTGTTTTCCCATGCTGTTCCCTCATTTATGTTATTCTACTGTGTGTGTGTGTGTGTGTGTCATTTATTTGCTTTTATTCTTCTGGACATGTGAATACCCCCACGGTGGGATCAATAAAGTCATTCAATCAATTATTTTTCACATAGTCAGTCTTCAACCTCATGGTCTTCTTTAAACTGTCCCTTGTTTTCTTCATCATATCAAGTCTCCGGTCCTTTCATCATGGCCCTGATAACCTTTGCCTTGGACCAGCTGCTCAGCCTGTTACTCTAATTTCAGATTTTAATGAGAAAAAACATTTCAGCCGTTCCTCTCATTGCTATAATATTCACAGTAGCTTGAATTTAATTCATTTTATAATAATCATAATCTATATTAGCAAATCTATTCTGATTGATTCTATATGCTCTGTAAATAATAGTGTTGTAATATATATATATATATATATATATATATATATATATATATATATATATATATATATATATATAATGAACTTACATTTACTTTTCTAAATAAACCTTTCCTTAGTGTTCCTGAAATCTTAAACACACTAAGTTGTTTAATGTTACAGGTACGTGTGTGTGTGTGTGTGTGTGTGTGTGTGTGTGTGTGTGTGTGTGTGTGTGTGTGTGTGTGTGTGTGTGTGTGTGTGTGTGTGTGTGTGTGTGTGTGTGTGTGTGTGTGTGAGTGTGTGTGTGTGTGTGCCAATGCTGATAACATAATTCAGACTTGTTAATTCTCTAAATCAGCTCTTCAGCTCCATTTGCTGCACTTTTCTTATTTTTTTCATTCATTCATTGACAACAAATTTGCAGTGCCTATGGCACTCTGCTCCGACTGCTTCCTCAATTTGGGCCATTGATGTTCATTTGAAGGAAAAAACATTCACAAGAAAGTGTGTGTGTGTGTGTGTGTGGGGGGGGGGGGGGGGTGTTATCTCTTTTTTATTTAATTTTGGCAGAAGATGCAGTTTATAATACAGCCAGCTGGCTTAACATTTAACCTGAACTGGCTCCTCTTGATGTGAAGGAGCAGCAGGTCTACTCCGAGCCCCCCCGGATGATCGAGCTTCTCACTCTATCTCTAAGGGAGAGCTCAGACAGCCTATGGAGAGAACTCGACCACTTTTATCCACAATCTCGTTCTTTCAGTCACTACACAAAGCTCGTGACCATAGGTGAGGGTAGAAATGTAGATCGACTGGTAAATCGAGTGGTTTGCCTTCCGGCCCAGCTCTCTTGTCACCACGACAGACTGGTACAACGCCTGCATCACTGCAGACACAGCATCAATTTGCATCTTTCCAGAGCCATGCGTTGAGGTGACTGATCCAGCTTCTATAGACTAAGATCAGACCACCAAGCCTTCTGCTACCACCCATCACAAATTGCACACAACCCCTGTAGTCCCTCCCACCAGTGGTGAGCCCATGGGAAGGGGGACCCATGTTTCCTCTTTGGGATGTGCCCGGCCGGGCTCCATGGGTGAATGCCAGGCCACCAGGTGCTCACTAGCATGCCCCACCTCCAGACTGGGGCCCCAGTAACTGTATACTTTTCCGCATAAGGGGTCTTTAGGCTGCTCTTTTTCTGATCCCTCACCTAGAACCTGTTTATTATGGGTGACCCTACGAGAGGCATAAAGCCTCAGATAACTTAGCTCCTCTGATTATGGGGACACTCAACCCCCTGCACCACAGTAAGGTGGCAGCCAAGGGAGGGTTAGGTGTTTTCTTACAGATACTAATAGATCTACTGTCTTTGAGTGATAACTCAAATAAACATGAGTGTGAAAGAAGACCAAAGCCTCAGTGACGTCTGAAGCCTGGTTCACAAAGCAGGATTTTAAAATTGTCAGACAGTATTCAAAAGATGAGACCTCACATGCTGCGATAAAGATTTAACTATTCCATTTTTACTGTGTGATCTGTGCATCCTCACTGTAAAGACAACATAAAATAGACAAACATCTCCAGATCAAAACTGGCTTCAAAGTAAACAACATGGTGGGTGACAAAGATTCCCGTCGCCCTGTGAAGCGTGCTTCTGTCACTTTGCTTTAAAGTTAAAGTCCCATTAGTTGTCACACACACAGGTGTGTGCGCGAAATTTGTTCTCCGCATTTGACCCATCCCCTGGGGGAGCGGTGAGCTGCAGACACAGCCGCGCTCGGGAACTATTTGGTGGTTTAACCCCCCAATCCAACCCCTTAATGCTGAGTGTCAAGCAAGGAGGCATTGGGTCCCATTTTTTTCAAAGTCTTTGTTATGACCCAACCAGGAATCGAACCCCTGATCTCCCAGTCTCAGGGCGGACACTCTATCTAGCATAGGTAGTCCCTAACCCTAACCCCATCACATTCAACAAGCATCTCAATCAGCGAATTGGTCCTGATGTGCTTCCGAATAGACCAGAGAAATCTTAACACACCACACACAGCAGAGATAACTCATAAGATTATCTTTAGAGCTGTCAGGGTTCATCTATAAGAAAGTAAACAAGGGACATCTGGGTAAAAACTTGGTCTAATTACCTTGCTGTGTGATTCAGGCTTACCCCCTGGCCCCGTTCACACACACACACACACACACACACACACACACACACACACACACACACACACACACACACACACACACACACACACACACACACACACACACACACACACGCGCACGCACACACACACACACACACACACACACACACACACACACACACACACACACACACACACACACGCACACACACACACACACACACACACACACACACACACACACCTTCTATGGCTACACAGTTCTATCAATGTGTGTGTCTGACATAAGCAGGACTCAGTTGGGAATCAGACTCTTTTACTCCTTCTTGTTCACAATGACCCTCCTCCATGAAATAATACTCATAATTTATGGGGGAGGAGGGGGACAGGAGTGGGAGGGTGGGAGGAGTTTGCTCTTTAGCATCACTCAAAGGACATTTCATAAGTATCACTCAAAATGACAGAGGGTGGTGGGGGTGGGGGGGTCGGGGGTGGAGAACAGTCACACTCATTCACACCTCTGTTCCTTCATTCCTCCCTTCCCTCCCATCCCTCCCTTCTCTCACCCTCTGAGTCCTCCAATTAATTGTTGTGAAAACATGTCTGATTGAATCTTTTCAAGCAAATCTTTAGGCTGGAGCTTTTGTTGGTCCACTCTTTGTCAACATCCATTAAAACAGGCCTTTAATGCTCCCGCCCCACAATTTTCCTCACCAAATATGGAGCGGACAAGGGTGGAGGGGTGAGGGTGGTGGAGGTGATTTTGGAAGGGGTGTGGAAGGAAGGAGAACAAAAACCTCCAGCGCTCACTGATCCCACTGTCTTCAACTTTAATCAACTGTATGCTAGAGCGCTCTTCATCCTCTCTCTCTCCATCAGTCTGACTCTTTGTCCCTTTCCTTCTCCCTCTCTCTCTCTCTTTCTTGCTCCCTCTGTCTGCCCAATAATGGGCTGTTTTTAATGCAAGAGGCGAGCTCCACATCAATCATTCGCCCCAGTTTTCACTGCCCCCCACCACCAGCACCACTACAGTTGCTACCGCCTCTACCTCCTCATCCTCCGCTGCAATAAATATGCAAATGAGCCCGAGCCAGTCATTGGTAATTTCAAGCTTGGCTCACTAGTGTTAAAAAAGGACACAAATGTATTAATTGCTGGCGGCCAGAGAAATCCTATTTTTCTAGGCATTGATTACAAAATGGTGTGAGAAGCTTTTTTCTAAGTAATGGCTGAGTGTAAGGTGGAGGCTAACACATGTAGGGTTGGAGATATCGAGTCAGTGAAGATCCATCGGGCTGTGGTCAAGGTTAGCATCTCTCACTCAGGGACTAGAAATGAACTCTAAAACAGATTTAGATTACGTAGCAGGACTAGCTAATGGGATGCTAGCTACACAGCTGGTTGTGTTATTGGGAGACGATGCCGTGTGGAGACCCAGTTATCCACATTTGATCCCAGATACCCCCTGTCCACCAGCATTTGCTCTATGTACTGGAAACCCACACAGATGCGTTAGCTAGGATAACCAAGTTGAGACACTGTTCTCATCTACAGGTTTTTTTATGAGGCCTTTTGTTTCCTGGAGTACCAGACTACCTCCAGAGATTGTCTTCTTATTAGAGCGGTTGTTCTCCATGGGACGATCAAAGCTTCCGTCGTGCCTTCTCTCCTGGGGAATGCCTTCATGTCACATCCATCCTCATGTGTTCACAGCAGTTTGCTGGTTAGAACCGTTTCATCCAGACAAAAATGTCTGCTTTGAATTTCACCTATGAAAGACTTTCAGTGTTAATCTATAGACTTGTAGACGTGAATCATCTCAGTTTAGTCAGAATTCTGATTAATTCCTTTAAAAGTAACTTAGTTACTTTATTGTTTAAAAAGCTGCTAACACCCAACCCAAAAGTGTAAGAAATAAACAGTTTTAGACGATAATCACTTTATTAGAATTGTAGGAATACGTCTCCTGACCTGGGGGGTCGCTGCCTGTGGGCCCCCCACAGATGTTGCTTAAAACAAATGATTGTTTGTTTTTGGGGTAATGTTGTGTAATTTCTGAACAGTTACCATGACTATTGCATTAGAAACATTTATGTATGAACATGTCTAGCAATAAACGCTGACAAGATCAGTAGGTTGAATCCTGAGGAACACCAGAATGGTGCATCAGCGTTTGTTTGAATGATGAACATCTGAATCCACAGCTCTCAGTACAAAACACAATTAGAATAGAACTGGTGTGACTTTATTTGTTGCTACCCAGCTCTAGATCTCTATTGTTGATCTGCTCTCTTTGCTTCTGTCCTCCGGGCTGAAATACGACTCTTACCTGGGTCGGAGGGCAGAGCCACATTCATCTGGAGCTGGAGGAAGGCTCAAGAAGACCCACAGCCAATGAAATGTTTGAAATGGCTGCGCTAGTTTCATTTTTGCCCTGATTCATTTAAGACAAAATCAGCAACATGAAGAAGTGGATTAGCATTGAGTAGAACTTGCAGCCAGGTGAGAAGGTGGGAAGCAACATGACAGAATGAGGCGGGGTCAGCTAATCTGTTTTAATACAGTCTGGTTTACATGGGGAGGGTTAGGACCAATACATTCTTTATGAATAGCGAGTGGATTTAATATCTTTAATATCTTCATCAGCATGAATTAACATAAAACACATTTCTAGTTTTGAGACAAGATAAATGTCATCAAAGTGTCTTTGGCTTCTAATGAACATGTCACTAGGACTCTGTTCAGCTAAAATTGGACCAAATTTAGACTTTTTGTCCACATTTTGAGCCAGATCAGATGTTTTATGACAGTCAGAGCAGAACAACTCAGACCCAGGGTCTTTTCATAAGTGGTCCTGGATCAGATCCAGATCTGATGTTTTGTAAAGCAACCCTGGTCTGAACGGTCATGTCTCGCGTTTCGTCTGATGTTAACTCCATTTATAAAAGACAGATAGAATAATTCTGCTCTGGAGAAGGAGGGAGGCATAAAGACGTGTTTTGTTTTACATGACATCACTTTAGAACCTTTCATTGTTCACACTGGACTAAAGCGTTTCGATTCGTGAGAGAACATAGTAATAGTCACACGACGACTAAACCAGGACTCATGTTAGCCTGTGTTTAGAGGTCTTTAACATATTTTTTCTCATTAATAATTTTCTTGTGCTTAAACATCAAATCAATCCAACATTAGACCATCTAAAGGAACATTTCTGATTCCAGAACGGAGATCTGAACACCCACCCACATGAACACACAGACTCACAGCTTGTCAACCACTGAACTCCTGTGTGGTTACAAAAAATGTGCATGCAAGACGAGCACATATTGATGTGTAATGTGCTTCTGAATGTACACCAGCGCAGTCTGTGGGTTCATGCCTGCCTGTTTGCGTGTCTCTACTCTGCTGTGAATATGTTTGCCCCGCCACAAATTCCCAGAACTGCAAATGAATCTTGCTTTAGTGCCATCAATGCAGGACAACCTCATCCACGAGTCCGACGCACACTGTATACACACTCTCCGCACCACAATAATAATAAAAATAATAAATCGACGTGCGTATAAGATGGTGTCCAAGGAATCTTATCTCCCCATAAATTATAGCTATAAACTTTTGCCGCCATGCCGCCTAATTAATTCTTGTGCTGTTACACAAAAGGAAATGTCGAGTGACAAATGGGTGCAAGACTTGAAAGCTGCCAGGTCTGCAAAACATTTTCTACTTCAATTTATAAGCAATTTTACCGTGAATCATCAAGCAGAACTGGCTACTTTAGGAAACAGAAACATAGCGAGAGGAATGATGAGGGGCAAGCAGGGGAGAGGAGGGAAGAGAAATGGAGAAAAATGCAGGCAAATCACAAAATACTAACCATGTCATTGTAAGTTTCATTTAAAATGTCTACAGACACGTGTTTAAGACTGACAAGTAGCTAAAAGTTCAGTCTTCATTATCAATAAATATAGAATAAAAGTGGAAAAAACACCAATACAACAGGAATTATAAATTGTACTACATCAAAATATGCAAATAATATAAGCTCATGTGTCAAACGGCATAGGAAACCACACAGAAACAAAAACCAAGACAAATGCAAGAACTGGTGCCTGACAAACAACAACCAAACCAGTTATTCAGCTAAAGGGAAACACAAAAACACAAAAACCAAGAAAGAGTCCTATCAGGTCTTTTTGGCCTGTGGGATTCCAGAGAAAGCTGATGGGTGCCGGCAGGCCAAGCGGAATGCGGCCCGGGTGGGCACAGATGCAAAAACCCGGGCATGGGAGGGGTTTGGTGAGACCATGGAGCAAGACTTCCGTACGGCTTCGAGGAGATTCTGGTCCACCATCCACTATCATTAGTTTAGAAAAATAGAATTAAATGCATTTTTTATAACTTTATCCTTGACTCTGAATTAATATGAAGTGTGTGTTCCCTGAAAAGTCATATTAGAACCCAGTCAAATACCAATCAGATTGATAATTCATATTTATATGGCACATCGCATCTTATTGATCATTTAAGAAATGTAGCTAATCCTCACTGCTATTTGGCAGGTGAGTGGTCTAAAAACCACAATTTCCCTCGAAATTGTGAGTCACGGAGGCAAGAAAAAATGTTTTATATCCTTTGGGTTGCACAGCATAGTTGGAGTGGTGAATGCTCCAACTTTTTGTGGCAAAAAGGAAGATAGCAACGGTCATTTTAATGATGTCATCCAAAATGGCTACCATGGTGCTCTGAGATTGCTGAGATATTCCAGATCTGAAGAAACATTTAATTTAATCTAAAGGGGATTTATGTAGGAAATGCAGCATTCTCCTCATTGTATCAAATAAAGATATCAGCCCGCCTGCAGACTATTTTTCGATGCAATGAGGTGGTTGCAAGAAACTCAAGAGTGCTGCAGGTGCACCTGTTGGCATCAGTGTGGTCTCCACCACTAACAGAGGCCATGATAATCTTTTATTTTGGTTTACACTGGACACGCTATAGCATGTCTGACAGCTAATGAAGCAATACGTAATTTGAAGAGGTCCTTAGGAACATAATATAATATCTCAATAGCGACATTTTCCTTCAGGTTTTCAGTTTTATTCTCATTTCAGAAATGGGAAGAGGGGTTGCTGACAGTTCAAGGTCTACAAGTCAGAAAATGTGGCCAAAATTCACCTTTCTGTCATCTTTGTGCTACCAGTCTCCCCATCTCCAAAATGTACTTACACAAGGTCAGAGTTGCAGAAAGAAGCCTGTCAAGTTTTTCTTTATCACAAATAGTCAATGAAGCTTCAAACCACGTTTGGTGAGGAAACTTAAAGGTGCATTATGTAGAAATTGGGTAGCAATTACATCTTGTGGTAAAACTGGGTTACTGGAACCACTTTTAAAAAATTCTTGAGCTTTTTGCCGGCCATCGTCAAATTACAATTGTTGGCGCTGCAAGCTGGCAGGAGATGGCAACCTCACACTCACTGATGGTAAACATTAGTTACGTCCCTCCTTCCTTTGTTATGAAAGGAGAAAAACTGACGATCCAGCAGCCAGCTGGATATGAAATATAATCAGTATAACATTCCTGCCAGAATGACTGAAACATTAGACTCTTGGGATTTTCTCACAGTAACATTCTCTCTGTATTCTTACACACTGTACCTTTAATATTCACATACATTTCACAAAACAACATAATACATCCATCCTCCCACAATGGGATGAGAGTAATAATGACATCAAAATACAGAGAAAGATCAACTTGAGATTTTCCTTTGGTAAATACAGCAAATCTCATATTATACATAATTTCAATCATTTAAAGGACACACATTTTCTCAAGTTGCAATAGTTCTGTAGTCAATATCAAACATGTTAATTATGCTGTTTGCACAAAGTAAGTACATTTTATTTATATAGTACTTATCACAGACATAGAATCGCAAAGTGCTTCACATAGATCAAAACAAAGTAAAACAAAGTCATGAAATCATAATGATCTCAAAACAGAATTAGGGATGGTCAGAAAAAAATACAGTCATAAAAATATAAAATTTCATAAACAGATGGAAGATACACAAAATTCCTCTCACATGAAGAGGTTTAAGCAATTTTATTCTTGAAGTTTTCAGTACCTTCCAGACTGAGCCATTTCAAGGATCTGTCACTTAAACAAACAAACAAAGCGGGTTATGTCCACCCATCCCCGGCTCAGTGTGCTATTAGCTGAGGAGCTCAGATATGTGGGAGGGGCTCAGAGTAGAGACGCTGCTCCTCCATCAGTAAAAATCTCTTGCATGTGTGACAGGAGGTTTTATTCGAATTTACTTGTTTGCCACATCATAAACATGGGATTTGTGAAATGGCTTGTTTTAAGTATTTTTTTAAGCAAAACACTGACAGAAAATGAATGCAAAGGTTTTTTTTTCACTTTTGAAGTGTTTATAGTAGAAATATGGCAGCACAAGACCACTCAAAATGTACGTTTAGCATAATAAGTCTTCTTTAATCCTTTTCTTTCATAAAGTGTCTCAGTTACCTCGTGATCTCTGCATATTTTTTCTGCATTTGTCTTGATGACATTGAGACACACACACACACACACGCACGTGTACATGCACACACACACACACGTGTACATGCACGCACTCACACGTGTACATGCACGCACTCAGGCATGTACACATGCAGGCACGTGCACACACACTTGCAAGATTTTCATGACAACCCCAATTTGAATTGCAATTTTAAGTTTATAATTTTTCACCAACATTTTGTTTAAATGTGGACAAGAAGCGAAAATGCATCAGTAGATCTGATTTTTACCAATCAGAGTTTAAAAATGACTGCAGGTGAACTCAAACAAAAAGAAGATATACTAACCAGATTGATTAAACTAGCCAGTATTATTAAAGAACAGTAGTCCGATTACACATTCTGACAGTGTGAGGAGATGTTGGAGTCATACCATGTCTCTGTAGTTAGTCCTACAAACATCTGCTTGACATTAACGTTCACATTACAGGGCTGCACACACAGTGATGGAGAGCTTCTCCTAATGCACGTGGAAAGCTCACTTTGACTTTGCATTGATGACCAGTCCAGACTGGACCCCTGTGGACTGATTGTGGCCGATGCAAATCACAGGGAAGTGATGGACAGCGACTGGAGTGCCGCTGATCCTAGCATGTGCTTTATGCTTTCCACCACACCAAGACCCTTTATCAATGTCTGTTGACCTATAGGCTGGTCTGAATGTAACTGAGGTACTTGGTAGATGTGACAGTGACGGAGGAGACCCATTTGGACCCAGAGCGCAGCGACTCATTAAGGAGGAGGTTACCAGCTATGTTTTCTGGATTTGATACAGCACAGGCCTTTAAAAACACTAATTGGAGTGTAAATGTGTCCTTTCTCTGGCGTCAGTTGCGTTTGTTCCTATCCTGTCACTGAACCGGGGTGTCATCCCAGCAGCCATTAATCTTAGGCTAAAATTGATGGCATTTTGAAAGACGACAGAATTGCATGAACAGAAAACACTGAGCTTTAAATAAACAAACACTCTTGTTTACACAGGATGTTACAGAGGCAGCAAAGCCTTTGAATCTAAAGATTACTACGACGACAACTACCTGAACTGGTCTCAGGTCTCAGATTGTCGTCCAGATCAACATTGGATCAGTACAGTTACTCTCAGCTCCTGATTTCTATTATTGATCTCTCTACAGCTCTATGTTAGTTGTGGTGATGGGACTTATAGTACTTCAGGAGCCGTGTACCTCAAAGAGTCGGCTCTTTTGAAAAAAGCGATGCAATCTCCGAGGGGAGGTTTACACCTAGTTACTGTAAGACAATTAGATTTTCATCATTCACGTTGAAGAGTTGTTCAAAAGATTTGATTTGTTCCTGGAAGCCACCAACACCATAAATGTTGTTTATAAGCATTGTTGGTATTTTAACACCCCCAACTGCTGTTTATGGATCCTTGTCAGGTGTAACTACTGATCACGGTTGTCATGTTCTGGGGAAGGCGTCTGACCCAAGACATAAACAGCATCAAGACACAGCATTAAGTAAAAGAACAAAGGGTTTACTAAACAGAAGGAGCACCACAACAATGAGCGATGATTGAGAGGCGAGTAGCGGGTAAAACAAACCTGAATTAGGTTTGGCTGGCAGGAGGAGTGACTCAATAAGTGGTCAGAGCTTATGGTGAGGTAGAAGGTAATGGATCCAGGGGGGTGTCAGGTCTGGAGGTGGTGGCTAATCGATCCAAAGAGTTCCACTTGGAAGAACCAGGTACCAGGTGGGGACAGATGAGCGGTGGAAGGTAGGTCGGTTGGCAAGAGGAGTGAGGCGTGGTCCAGGAATGATCTGGAGAACTATGGCTGGAGGGTGATGGTGGTGGTCAGAGGCAAGAGACAAAAACAGGTAAGCACCCCCCACCCCCACTAGTAGGAGTAGTAGTGGGAGTAGTAGAAGTAGTAGAAGTAGTAGTAGTAGTAGAAGTAGTATAGTAGTAGAAGTAGTAGTAAGAGAAGTAGTAGTAGTAGTAGTAGTAGTAGTAATAGTAGTAGTAGAAGTAGTAGGAGTAGGAGGAGCAGTAGTAGAAGCAGTAGTAGTAGTAGTAGTAGTAGAAGTAGTAGTAGTAGTAGTAGTAGTAGTAGTAGTAGTAGTAGTAGTATGAGTAGTAGTAGCAGTAGTAGTAGTATGAGTAGTAGTATTAGGAGTGAAATGAGTAATAGTAGTAGTAGGAGGAGTAGTAGTAGTAGGAGTAGTAGTAGTATGAGTAGTAGTAATAGTAGTAGTAGTAGTAGTAGTAGTAGAAGTAGTAGTAGTAGTAGTAGTAGGATTAGTAGGTGCAGTAATAGTAGAAGTAGTAGAAGTAGTAGGAGTAGTAGTAGTAGTAGGAGTAGAATGAGTAGTAGTATTAGTACCTTCGGAAAACCAAAGAATTTAGAAATCCAGGTGCAGGGATCTGTTTATTTTTGTTATATATTTTAAAACTTTTATGTTTGCTTTTATTTTCCATTAACGGCTCTTTTAATTCTTTCCACTGTGTTCTTCATTATAAACTATAGTAAGATTTTAAAACATGAACACACAACTGGCATTATTTCATTATTTGCAGCTTTTGTCTGTAATTATTTGCATGGCTGCCTCGCTGTATGTGTGTGTTGCTGCACTGCTGTTTTATACACTGAGCTTGTTTCTAATCATCTTCAACAGGAAGTGTGACACCGAGCACCACCATGGAGAGAAGTTAGGAAAAGAGGATGTTTTGCTGCTGCTGGATCTCTGCAAGGACACGCAGAAATCCAAGCATTAGCTGCCTTCTGTGTGTATTTGCAACTCAGACCAGCGTTTCCATTCAGCTTACTCATATGAAATGTGTTAGTGGTTGTCACCATCCTTGTAGGAGCTTGGACCTCAGGACCACCATATTACCATATATGAGACTTAGAGATGCATGCAAGGAAAGGGACCCTAAACCATGTCCTATCTTCTAACTATGATTAATGACTGCCAACTGTCATGCATGCTTCAAGAACAGAGCCATACATCATGCAATAACTACAGCTGGCAAATACTGACAAGTACATTGAAGCTGTGCCACCGAGTGGGTTTATAGCACGTCTGAGCATTCAGGATATTTTGATTTAATATTAAAATACATATGCTAAAAAAATGCTTCATGTACAATTCTGATGAACCGAAAACAAGTACAGACGCCAAAGTACAAACATACTTGGTTTCATGAATGTGTACGCATGCACACACACACACACACACATACACACACACACACACACACACACACACACACACACACACACACACACACACACACACACACACACACACACACACACACACACACACACACACACACACACACACTGCTCTTGTGTAATCCGTCATCTTGCCTATGGTTTTAATTCCTGTTAACTGCATGGTTGCATGCCACTGCATCATTCATTCTAATGGAATTGAATAACGGCGCAGCTTGACTGCACCCACACAGGCCTGCTTTAATTGGAATAAATGTTTTTCAGGGTTTTTTTAAGCCCGATGTTCAGGTTTCAAACAAGCTTATGTAATAATCTGTTTCTTTTTCTCCATATCAATGTAAAATTTAGATGTAATAAATACATATCAGGTTTCTACTAAATGAATATTGCCCATTATGATTTGTTTTTTGAAGGCATATAATCCAATGTGTATATTTCAGTGGTAAGAATACATTCAATTGTGTAATGATAATTTAGTTTTCCTCAAATAGTTCTTGCATTTGTACAGTATATGACTTAATAGCTTTGCTGATTAATGATATTAAAGATGTCCTTCACTCATATGTTTGACACATTTGCAGTGGTCTCCAGAGGCGTGGACTCGAGTCACATGACTTGAGTCGTTATTTTAATGACTTCTAACTTGACTTGAGAAAATCTATATAGACTTATGACTTGACTCGGACTTGAACGCCAATGACTTGCGAGTTGAATCGACTTGTATCTGTTGACTTGATGATGACTTGAGCGTATTTGATATTTTAGCACAAAAGTGACACGACATGGACAAAAATCATAAATCATTCTTGGTTCTGGGTTTGATTTACTGATAAATGCAGCACCACTTTGTTTATAATCAGTTTCAGTTGAACTTTCTGCTGTTTGAGCAAATAAATGAAGCTTTAAGAAGCTTCATTTCTGGAATTTATGTATTATCATTAATTGAAGTTAGACAAATGACTTGATTATTACTTGAAAATTCAAAGTTAAGGACTTGGACTTCCACATAATTGACTTTGGACTTGGTTGTCTTTAACTTGGATTTGACTGGAGACTTGACTGGAAAGACTTGTGACTTGCAAAGCAGTCACTTGGTCACACCTCTGGTGGTCTCTAGTTGAAATGAATGCCTTGTGAATTGTTCCCTGGGGACAACAATTTCTGGTGCACCTGTTTCAGCCCAGAGAATTCAGTCAGAGGAGAAAGTAGCTTCAGTTTTTAGGATTTGACATTTTATTTCCTGATGTTTGGACATCTTGCCTCTGATTGGATGACAGCAACGTGACTCTACCACTGACTCAGTTTGCTTTGCAACTTTCATGTTTCCTCTCCACAAATAACACAAGCCTGGAGGAGTTTTGCTGTGGGGTGGAGTTGCTAATGCTAATGGTTAGCTTCTACTATTCGAGATGTTCTCTGCTGCTGAGTTTCACCAGCTAGATTCTATCAGAAGCTAATGCAGGAGATAGGTGTGGGAGACTATTTTCATGTTCAGCTTGCCCTGCCCAGAGCCTAAGCAGCATAGTGCTAAGCTATTTTTTCATAAATAAACAAAAACATCCAACAACTATAGAATGCCATTTAATGGACATCCAATTTAATCAATTCAAAACTTTTCAAGTAATTGTTGTGTCATGATTATTTTTACAAACATGCAACACAGAAATTCTCATAAAATGACTAAAGCTGAAGATATTTTAAATACAATACAAGCTAAATGTGATGCAAACACATAATTCTAAATAGTTTGAACTGAAGTGAAAATATGTCAAAACAGAAATAACATTTCTTCCTGCATTCATGATTTATTTTATCATTTTTAGGTGTTTTTTGTTAATGAAAATTCAGTTTTGCTTCACTAGTGAATAACTAGGTACAATGATGCTTTGCTACATATTTGGCTGACAATATTAAAATAAGGCTGGAGGTTTATCCTCTTTTCTGCAGCTGGTCTGATGGCTGTGTGCACAGAGAGAGAGAGAGAGAGAGAGAGAGAGAGAGAGAGAGAGAGAGAGAGAGAGAGAGAGAGAGAGAGAGAGAGAGAGAGAGAAAGAGAGAGAGAGAGAGAGAGAGAGAGAGAGAGAGAGAGAGAGAGAAAGAGAGAGAGAGAGAGAGAGAGAGAGAGAGAGAGAGAGAGAGAGAGAGAGAGATTTCAAACATATGTTTTCTTACTGAACTGGACAATCAGCTAGAACTGATGAGGGAAACTTGTTGAAAATAAAACCATAGGAAATGTCCAGAGTTTGGAAGCCTGTGTTCATCATGTGTTCATGAATGAGCGGCGTTTAATTTGTGTTAGCGAGCTGTTACCACAGGCAGGACTTTACAGTCGCCCAGAATACTTTACTGATTAAGTTTTTTTTCTGAAACCAGGTCTGTATAACCGACATTACCCTGTCTTCTTTTGAGGCGCCTCTTCATCCCCGCTATAGCTGTAACCGCTGAGATGCTGCAACCCAGGCAATTATTCTGCGTATTTCCAGTAGTACACGTTTGCCAAAAGATTTGTGCATTAATCAGATTTCTATTTTGCTTTCCAGAAAATACTAACTCTAGATTAGATGTTACAGAAAATGGGGACAGCTTGCCATCAAATTTAAAAGTCGTCTCTCATTAATTACTAGTCAGGCAGGATGGTTTGCTAACTGCTGTAACATGTTAGAGACGCCTGGGCAACATAAAGGCACTGATCAAGACAGCACCCCATTACCTCAGCACCTACCTCTGATTGTCATGGTGACTCTGAAAATCATCTCATCAGATATCACTGATGTGTGTGGTGTGTAAAGAGTTCTCTGGTGTGCTCAGAAGCATGTTGCGACTGGACCGCACCAATCACCAATCGAGGATATTCAACGAGTTTGATGGTCTTGGCTCAGATGAGGATGCGGCCTGTTGAGTCCAAATGTTGGTTCAATCTGAAGTCACGTTTGATCTCATTAAGGTTTTGAGAGCTTTCCCATCTGACCAGGGAAGGTTTGTGAGTGAAATCAGTTTTTGTGGTGTTTTTATATGCCATGTGGTTGGATGCCAAATGCTGTAGGACTAAAATCCATGATTTTTTATTGTCAAGTGAGGAGTCTCATGTTTTGAAAATCATCACACAGTTTTAAAATATTGTCTTGGGAATCGAGCCCAGAGAAACAGAGAATAGTTATGTAGGAGTTAGGGCAAATGTCTTTTTCTTCAGCCTTAAAGGTATAGTGGAGGATCTTTTTCTTCTGGGTGGATCATCTGAACCATTGGACCTGTTAATCATCCCTTTGAGGCTCTGACACAAAACCGTCGTCGAACGTTTTTGTTCCTGGGTTAGTTTTCACTTCCTGCGTATGCGCGTTCTGTTTATGTATAACAATACGCCTTCATCCATTGATTCTACCTTGCTGTTCTCACTGGGTTCTTTTGAAAATGGCTGAGAGTCACAGGAGAAAAAGTGTCTTTGAAGTCTATGATAAGAAGAAAAAGACATCCGAAGTGAGAAATAAGACCAGAGTTTCGCGTTGAAAGCGAAGGTTGGGTTTCCTGCAGACGCCTCTGTCACTGGTTTTCTGCTCGACAGGTAAGCAAAAGTTCGGCATGCCGTTTGAAGAGATTCGTTTCAGATTATTGCAAAAAGAAGTTATCTACGACTATCAGGGTTTGAATTAAGGGGGAGCTAAGGGGAGCACGGCTCACCCAAAAGGGTGATGGGATGTCTGTTGCATGGAGGTAAAAAATCTCAAAACTGCCAAACAAAGACCAAACAAACCAAATTGCTCCAAAGACTTGAAAGTACTTGTTACATAAGTGTAACAACCGTCTCGATACTTTCATGATTATGTTGTAATCCTCTAAAGCTGCTGACCTGATGTTCTGACAATAAACATGGGTTTATTTTTTCCATTTCTGTTGCCGTATAGGAACACTCTGCATTCAGTACTCATCAGCACGCATGCTGACAAGTATAGTGCCAGATTAGTGTATGTGCAATATCCACCCTCCACCAAGTGAATTAATTGTTTAATGGCTTTAAATTGATTAGGCATGTCTGAGGTTTGAGTTGCAAATCCCTTTAAGCCAGGTAACCCCCCCCCCCCCCCCCCCCCCTCCAGGATAAGCATGGGATTGCTTTAATTAGCAACATGTCTTTGTGTATCGGCCACAGTAGCGTGGCAGCAAACACCTGGAGCTAAACTTACAGTGTATTTAGGTGATAACGGTTTTCTACAGTGCGTGTAGCTCCACTTTCAAACACACAGAGAAAATTCCACAGTGGAAGATCCTAAACCGGCAGAAAATAACTCAAATCAATGTGTTTGGTAGGAATAAGCAGCAGTCGCAAGTCTAGAAACAAGAGCTTTTGACTGCTCTGGGTACTGAGTTCTCCTGATGAAGTAGAAAGTATCTAACTGTAAATGTGAGTGCCAGCAGGAATTGTACGTGTTTACTGGTATTCTGCGTTTCTCAGTCTGAGTTCCCAAAAAGCCATTTTGGAATAAAAATTATTGAATAAAAGGTTGCAAATCAACTCCCCAGCTTCAAGTTTTGTTTTAAAACCTTTGTTAGCGCTGCTTTAAAGACCCAGTTTACTCATATTTTGAATGCATGTGCAGTGGTCTCTGATAGGAATGAATGCCTTGTAAGTCACTCTCTGGGGAAACAAAGCTCAGACGCTTCTGTTTGAGGATGAGGAGGAGAAAGTTGCAGAAGACGGCAGGATTTGGAGTCTTATTTCCTGATATTTGGATATTTCACCTCTGATTGGGTAACAGCAACACAACCACTACTGACTGTTTGCTCTGCAACGTTGATGTTTTATCTCTACAAATAACGCAAGCCTGAAGGAGTTCTGCTGTGTGGTGAATCTGTCAGGCTTTTCAAATTCTAGAGTTTTACCGTCTGATTTCTATTTTTTAACAAAACATTTTTTTATTAAAGTTTTAATCATTTTAATTTTTCATTTAAAACACACAACAGCAAACCCCACCCACCTACACTGGATCAAACTTAAAAAGATAAAAATAAAAAAGTACAGGTTTCAAAACAACACCAAATCAAAATGCAAAACAAAAAGTGAAAAAAAACCTTTGTTGTTTCTGATTTTTCCATGCAAGGGAACATCCACCATGACCACTCTAAACAGAGAGGCCAAGAGGTCCAGGCGCACAATGGTCCTACAAATCCTGGAGATAGAAAATCGTCTATTTTCTATCAGAAGCTAATGCAGAATATAGGTGTAGGAGACTAGTTTCATGTTCATCCTGCATGAAAAACCCAGTGGCTGATTATAATCAGAAAGAATCATTAAAAAGATTTTTACGGTGAACCTGCTCTTTAAAGCAGAAAAAGTTTCTGCTCAGCTTTGTTGTTCTACTCATGTCAGGTTGCTGGACGCTGATGTGATTAAACAGGTAAGACTTGAGATGCGGACTTTATAGGGTCGCCTACAAGTGACTTTACATCCCAATACCCTGAAATGTTATAAAACTGTGAGGATGGACGACAAGGGTTGGTTCAGAGACGTTATGATATAATTTCACAAAACTGTTGTTGCATTGGCTATCAAAGAAAGAATAAGATATTTTTAAGGCGCCTCTTGAGATAAAAATCACAATGCGCTTCACAAGAACAAATATAAAAGATACTTTTTTAAATTATTAAAAATGTAATTAAAATGAGAAAATAATTGTGACTAAAAAATGCAAGAAAAGGGAAAGAGGGAAATGAGTGGATCCTGGGAAAGGCGGAGATGATTAAGGAGAGAGTAGTGATGAAGGTCAAACAAAACCAGCCTGAACAGGTGGGTTTTCAGCTGCTTTTTAAAGGAGTCCACTGATTTCAGGCTCAGGGGGAGAGAGTTCCAGAGTCTGGAGGCCACAGCAGCAAATGATCTGTCACCTTTGGTCTTTAGCCTGGTGCTGCACAACCAGTAGGCTTTGGTCACTGGACCCCAGGCACCTGCTGGGGTGTAGAGACTGAGGAGGACACCAATGTAAGATGGTGCTTGTCCATGTAAGGCCCTATAGACCAGAACCAGGATCTTGAATTGAACCCTGAAGTTGACTGGCAGCCAGTGAACCTGGAGGAGAAGCGGGGTGATGTGGGTGTGTTTGGAGGACTTGGTCAGAAGCCGAGCACAGGCATTCTGAACCACCTGTAGACGGTTCAGGGATGTTCTGCTCAGACACGTGAAAAGAGAGTTACAGTAGTCTAAGCGTGAGGAGATGAAGGTGTGGATAACTGTCTCAAGTTCAGAGTGGGACAGAATGGGACTCAGCTTAGCAATGTTCCTGAGATGGAAGAAGGAAGAGTGAACAAGAGAACTGACATGAGAATCCAGGGTGAGAGCTGGGTCAAAGGTCACACCAAGATTCCTGACGGAGGGTTTGGTATGAGAAGCAAGCTGACCAAGAGAGTCTCTGACTTTGGGAACCAGCATGTCTGGGGCACAGATGAGGATCTCAGTCTTATCTTCATTCAGCTGTTGAAAGCTCCCAGCCATCCAGGTTTTGATAGAGTCTAAGCAGGTGTGTAACAGGAGGTAGAGCAGGTTGTCCAGTAAGTGAAAGGTTGCAGATTCGATCCCGGCTCCAACCAGATAATGCTGCCGTTGTGTCGTTAACCCCCTTGCCTGCTGGTGGTGGTCAGAGGGACCGGTGGCGCCAAGGATCTGTCAGTGCCCCCCAGGGCAGCTGTGGCTAAATTATAGCTCATCCCCACCAGTGTGTGAATGGGTGAATGACTGTTTGTGTTGTGAAGCATCTTGGGGGCTTGTAGAACCCTAAGAAGGCGCTATACAAATACAGGCCATTTATCATTTACCATCATGGGTGAGGAAGGTGGTGGAGGAACGCTCAGAGAGATAAGAGGAGAACCACTCCAAAGCAGATCCTGATAGGCCTACCCAGTCTCTCAGCCTCTCCAGTAGCAGGTGATGGTCAACAGTGTCAAAGGCTGCAGTCAGGTTCAGCAGGACCAGAACAGAACAGTCCCCTGCATCACTGTGAGTCAGAAGGTCATTAGAGACCCTAAGAAGAGCTGCTTCAGTAGAACGAGCTCTACAAAAACCTGACTGGAAGCTATCATAGATGTTATGTTCATCAAGAGCAGCTGTGAGTTGTTTAGCCACAACCTTTTCCAAGATCTTGGAGATCAACGGAAGTTTAGAGATGGGTCTGAAGCTGCTATAGAGAGAGGGGTCGAAACTCGGTTTTTTAAGAAGCGGGTGGATTACAGCGTTCTTAAAGTAAGCAGGGACCTGACCAGAAACCAGAGAAGCATTAATAATGGAGAGCACGCTGGGACTGATGGACTGAAAAGCACTTTCTAAGCCTTCCTCAAAGTTTACCCTTTGTAGTTTTACCTGTCTTTAAGTTGAGATCAGATACCTAATAACAGGGTTAGGGATTTTTACCTAGATGGTTTCATCTGAGTAAGTGGTCCATTTCTTACGACTTGTCCCTGACTGTCTCTGTTGGCATCCTGATGGCTTTGTATTCCCAGATGGAACGTCTCCTACAGAACGCAACACCTGGAGGATGTTGTTCCTGTATGCATGAATCCAACAGACTGCTGCATGTGAGAATGTCTAGGAAGTTAGAACAGAGAAATTCACAGAGGAACTGAACTAAGAAGCTGACTGAAAAAAATGACTCGAAAGATTTACGATCTGTTTGGTCCAATAGCCATCTTTAGAGCCCTTATTTAGATTAAATCAGGTGAGACAAAATAAACCTTTTATAATTGCCAAAACTGTCCCTCCTCTTTTGAATCGTCAACCAGACACTTCCTAACAGCAGATGGCTTCATCTAAATTCCTGATGCAAAGCAGCACACAGATGTCTGGGGTAAAGAAGGAGGAAATGTAACCTGCTCCAGTTGTAACACTCACTTTTAAAAACTGAAAATGCAGCTTTTATTTGGGTCGGACAGGAATGTTCACGTGAAATTCCCAGCTTTTCAGACTCCAGAAGAGAACTGGGTTGTCATCCAAGGTTACCTCACAGCAAGAAATAAACAAGTCATGAAATCAACTGAGATCTTTGAGCAATTTGTTTTGTTGTGGTTTAAAGTGACAGTGTGTAGTTTATTGGCACTAGGGGGCAGTACATACATTTCAGTGTATTTTTACACCACATCGCCATGGCTGTCGTTAGTTTAAAAACATTACAGTAAATGTTGTTACCTGCGGAGCAGAAAGCTTGCAAGCTCAGCGTGACTCCTCAGACGTTGAGGGTCCTTCTGCTGAGTCCATCGAGAGAATGCATTACCGATTGTAGTTTTCTGTAGCTGTACTTTCCGGATCTGCTCAGGGTCCTGCACCTGTCAACGATATCATCATACTATGGCGATACCGCTCGGCCAAATATATTGCATCTCTTTTTCGATTATGTTCTTTCATAAATGTTTTGGAAGTAGTTTAGCAGTTTTGTTATTAAATCATGTTGCATCTAAATGTTTTTGAACGTGGTAACCTTACTTCCATAAGTCGCATGTCCAGCCAATCATCATCTAGTGTGATGTCATCAGCAGGCTCAGGGCCTGAGCTGGCCAGACAGAAACATAGTGTCTAATATGGCGTTCCTCAAAGAAGCTAGACCTTCACCCTATGTGCTTCAGACTTGATTTATATAGTTGTTTAGTATGAAGCTGCCAACATTTTTCAACAACTGGATCTCATTTATTCTTTTTAACAATGTTTTGATGGATATTTCCAGAGAATAATGGTAAAAACTACACATAGTCTCTTTAAGCACAGGGCGGCCCCGTCGGTCAACCAGCATAAGTTCCTAAACATCACTAAATGTGTTTGGGGTGAAACAATATAGATGAGTTGTTCGTTTGCCCAGTGTGTAATGTAGTCACAACCTTAGAGCCAAGTACATGTGACGGGTTCGCCCAGGACACAACCGTGTGTAAACGGCTTCTCTGAACATCTCAGCTCAGTAATGCTGGTTAGTACAGAGAGCATCCATCAACTACACACAGGCATGTGAAAGAAGTAAATGATGAACAGAATTTGCTCTGGAGCGTATATATTTTTTCTTCTTAAAATACCACGATGAGAAATTGCCAGAGCAATCATACACAAAAGACTCATTGAGAAAACTCTTGCCCTGAGCAAAAAGCACAGCAGTTGGTCTCCAATATGTGAATGACAAATGAATATCACTCAGTGGGTCAGATGGTGTAGACACACTCCGTGCACTGTGCTAATCAGGCCAACCTACAGACCTCAGATACCATCAGGACATCCTCCAGGGGGAAATTAGTACAATCCACTTTACTAAATGAGTATACTTTCCTCCCTGGGTGGATGTGTTGTTTGCTACATGGGCAATTGCTTTATGTAAATTGTACTGCAAAGAGTTACATACCAATTATAGGCAAAGCATTCTGCTTTTTACTGACTCTAAAAAGAAAATTATAGCCACATTTACACTGAGGCAAGCAGAGGAGTGGACCTGCTGTGATCTATAGACTACCAACAGAAGGAGTGGGGTCTGAGAGATCAGAGTTCATGTTTGTTTATTTATAACAACATTTTCCTTTTTTACTTCACATGGGTCCAATATAAAAAAACCTAAAGGGGAAGGCTATGTTTTATACTGCAAGTACATCTGAAAGAGCCACAAACCAGGTCTGACCATGGTTGTCACGATGTGAAAATTTAACCTCACGGTTATTGTGACCAAAATTACCACGGTTTTCAGTATTATTGCGGTATTTTTTTTAAATGTGCTACATTTTCATACAATTAAATAAATCCGGTAAGTCAGGAAATATTGTCATCAGTTTGTGTCTAAATTTTGCCTAAAATGTGTTATTTTGTAATTATGTTGTTTATTTGTTTACATTTTTCCCCTTTAGTCTTTAAAATACCAATATTTGCCCATAACTTCTTATTTTTTGTCTGTTTGATGTCAACATTTTAAAAATATTAGATCAGATGATACTCAGTACTCAAGTAGACTTCTAATCAGATACTTTTTTTTACCCTTACTTGAGTAATAAACCCTATATCAGGAAAATATTGTCCTCGGTTTGTGTCCTTCAAGTGAGCTTTGCAGATGTGGGAAAATGTCATCAGGCAGTAATCATTGTTAAATTCATAATTATTCTCGGAGAGAGACCAACTCTTATCTGCCCCTGGGAGCCCCGTAATGCATAGCGTCATTTCAACATGGGGGTGTCCGTGACACGGTTTATATGCAGGTAGCGGCGCTGCGGCTGCTTTATATAGCCACTCGTTGCATTCTCCCTCGACCCAAATCCTCGGATCACACATTTTAGCTAAAGCGCTAACGTTAACTTGCCTTGCGTTTACTGTAGAGTTGTGGGTGATGGTCACGCAGATGTGTCATGAGATTTGAAGCGTTGCTGCCTTTCACACACCCTTTTTCTGCACGTGCTGCAAACAGGATAGCCGTCTTCTATCAACTGTCCCTCGACATTCTTCAAACATCTAAAAGATGTCCGTACTTCCGACTTTGTCTTCTTTGAGGGATAAAAAATGTCCTCCTGAGCGCTGCCGTCTCCTCCTTTGGCCATTATTTTAGCTTTAGCTTCAAGAAAGTTTTGGTTGTAAACAACAAAGCGCGCATGTGCCGCCGGCAACTTCAGCAGATGATACGGTGGCTGGTAAGGGTCACCGCGCCTACACCGCAGCCACGGTAAACCCACCGAGATAATATAGTTTTTTTTAAAAACAAGACGGTTATTATTATTGTCAACTTTTTTACCGGGGTTTACCGCTACACAGGTTACCGTGACAACACTAGGTCTGACAGGAAGCTCCTGGAAAGTTGGTCGGTTGATTTTGATTTGAGTCCTCAGAATTTTGGATGATCTGTGCAAAACGCCGAGTTAGTTCAGGCCCAGGTTTAAAGTAAAATGCTGCAATGTTTTATCGAGGAAAAAAACACTGAAGAAATAAAAATTCCTCATCAAATTTCCAAGATATTCTCCAGTGGTATATCTGCTTAGCCTCTTTTCACACGTTTTTAGATGTGATTCTTTTTCAAAAAGTCGTATGTATCATTTCCATGATGTTCATCAAATTCAAATTTTTGCCATAAATGTTAACAGATATTCCCACATAATCACATTTACATGTATTAAGAAAGACACGCTTGATACCATTTGCACAAAATTAATTAACTTTCACTGAAGCTAAATTAGCAAAGCTGACATATACATGTATACCGGTACTCACAAAATAACCTTTACCCACTTTGGCTAAATGTATCTTTATAATAATAATAAAATAATAATAATAATAATAATAATAATAATAATAATAATAATAATAATAATAATAATAATAATAATAATAATAATTATTATTATTATTATTATTATTATTATTTTATTTTTTTTATCGTTGTTGTTGTTGTACACATGGCTTAACATAGAAACACAAACAGATAATCATAACTAAACAATATTTACTGGGTTTTACTGATTAAATATAAGTAATTGTGTGTCAAACAGAAATAGACATACAATTGTTAGCTTGTTCAACAATCTTAGCAATGAGTGATAACATATTTCAATATGAAACTGCAGTTTTGGACCTGAGCTTTCAGGCTTTAATCAGACTAAATTTCCTGACTTCCCTAGCCCTCTAGATGTCACGAGTGATTTTTAGATAATTTTTTTCAGTGGTGACCAACCATTGCCATATTGAGCACAAAGTCCCAAGCTCGTATCCTGAAGATCCAGGCGGGAACAGTCCAGGCGATGTTTCACTTTGTCATTGAGCCATTTAGTTAGCACAAAGTCTGGCATACTGTAAAGTTTTCGCGTACGCCTATGAATGGTTTTCAAAACTTACATGAGTTAGAATGATTCACCGTACATGCAGGAAACAAACGTGTCTAAACCTGGCACTTTTTGAGATAAACATGCATTTCTAACATGACTGGTGGGCAGATGCTACAGATTATTCTCCATGTCTAGGCGGTGCTATTCTATAAATAATCTGTGAATTTCTCAAAAAAAAAAATCTTTCGATTTCTTCTAATTTTTATGTCAAATGTGAGATTGTCAATAAATCAGGTCAACCTCATAATCATCTTCAATATGTCGCCTAAGGATGTGGTTATGATTTACACCAAAACTTGTGTAAAGCCATGCACCTGCTATAGAGGTATGAACATCCCATAACGCTCATTGTCACTACAGCTGAAGACATCTCATCCCTTTTTAGTGTTTAAAGAGCAAGTCACCCCTTTCAAGAAGCGCACTTCACTCCCACTTCATGTTTGAACAATGCAACAAATGCTGTTGCCTAGCAGACCGAGAGGGTGGAGCCACTAACAAATACACACACACGACATTGTGACATCATAATGTACCAGTTTACATCATAGCATACCTCTTAGCCAATAGCGGTGGCAGATTTAAATTCAAATGCAGTGAAGAGTTTTTACCTGACAACGGCACAACACTGACAGTTTCAGGCAGAAAATTAAAATTTTAACTAAAGTGCAAAACTATTGACTGCACGTGTCTGCAGCACGATTAGACACGCAGTTATATAGTTTATCAGAAAAAAATAGTTGATTTGGGGGTGACTTGCTCTTTAAGTTCTTGTCATGTAATCAGGAAATGTGGCGGCGCCACAGCCAATTAGCTCTTGTGCTAGCTAACGCTAAAATACTTTGTGTTGGGTTGTTTGCGAAATTTTCATTTTTATGACTGTTTCCATGACGTTTCTTTGGCTTGACTTAAGTACTCCAAGGCTTATCTTGATTCGGAGTATAATGTAGGAGGAGTAATCAAAATTCCGATTTGCTTTTGTTGCATTAAACAAACTTAAATCTAGCTTGGCAGGAATGACCTGAAGTTTGTGATGTAAAATGATTGGAAGATCAAGTTTTTTTTTGAGTGTCAGGTCTGTGGTTTGAAAATAATTAGCCAGAATTATCCCTTTGCACTAGCGCCCCCTAAATTTGCGGGGTGTGAATTTCATTTTTCATTTGTTAATTTGTTAAATGGGAAAGATTCAAACAACCGGGTCTGACTCAGTTAAAAAACGTTCTCAGAAGGTTTCTGTTCTGCAGAACATATAACTCTGAACACACGGTCATACCTATAAAGACAAGACAGAACAATCACACAAGTACATACAATTAAAATAAGCACCAATAGAAGAAGGTTATGCAGCCACCTTCATCAGTGGTTACAGGTGTTTTAGTCCAATAAATGAAAAACAAAAAACAAATTATATTCAATTGGGCTCACTCACACCATTCAGACTCTTTATTAACTCTTTATTAGGCTCTCCTGCTCCGACCTACGCATTCCTGGAGCTCGTCCCAGGTCTCAGACTCTTCTCCTCTCCTTTGTATTCCCCTCCGTCTCCAACGTCTGTGCTCATAAAGCACCTCCTTCTGATTAGCAATCGGCCTCCGCTGACTGGTGATTAGCCTCAGGTGTGCTCCGCCACATAGACTTTGCGATGATGTTGTCCTAATATCTTGTAGAGTTTCATTCCAGACTGTAGTGAGCACATAAAATAAACCTTTGTCCAAAAGGGTTGCTGAAGGCGATTAAAGCAAACGTCCATTTGTGGCAGATCTAGTGAAACACACAGAACTTAAACTGCTCCATACTCCATATTTTCTTGCATTTTCTGATCATTCCACCCAAACTGTTCTAGTAGAGATTTTTAATGAGAGAAAATTGTATACAATTACAATCCTGCCCTATGTGCTTGGAACCCTAACCAGTAAAACCAGGCAGTCGTTTAGAAGACTGTCCATGCTGACATGTGGTATACCAGGTGTTTCTCCTTAGAGTAAGTACTGTGTTATTTTTATTGGGTAATTTTTTTCCTTTGGTTTTTATAATAAACATTCCTGATAAACTTCAAACTGCTCGTACACCTCGTAGCTCGTAGAGTTAGAACTGCTGACCACGCAGTGTGACCGTTGCTCCTGTACCTGGTTGGAATTCAGAGCTACTCCACAAAGAAACACGGATACTTCAAAGCAACATTTTTGTTTTGTATTTCTAAAAATATCCTGGTCAAAATTACCCCCCCCCCCCCCCCCCAAAAAAAAAAAACTGAAAAAGACCGAAAATGCTGCAGTAACTCTGCCCAGCCTGTGTGTGGCGCTGTCACTGCATGAAAGTATACCACACACAAGATAATGTTTACATAAATGATAAAACTCACTGTTATTTCATCGGTAAAGAGCGAAGCCATGAAATCTCTGTCCATAAGCTGCCGTGGACTTTTCGGAACCGAAATGTGAGGCTGAAAGTCCCCGCCCACTCACCTGTACCTGGTAGGTGTATTTAGGCATCAGTAATTTCAACTAAATGTGTCTAAAATACGAATCTCTAGACCGTCAGCAGTCAAAAACCTGAACAATGAATCTGAGGTGGATTTTTATTGGTTTACTTGGAGCAGTCAGGATTCAAACTGTGGGGCGGGTCTTGTCCGAGAACTGAACGCTCATCTGCTGCTGATAAAAATTCGTTCAGTCCGGTTGGACACATCATACAGACCGATGATGTCACACCCAGGTCCTCCAGAGGCACGAGGGTAGTCGTCCGATTCAGGTCCACGGGGAGACGAGAAGCCATATTAAACGTTGGGGTAACAAATCCATGGGTGAAAGCAGAGAATGACTCATGACATGAAAACCGAATAAACATCTGCTGTAGGGAGGAAAGCGGCCCAGAAGGTTGGAGGTTGTCCTGTAAATAGTAGGTTTCCGGTTCAAACACCAAATCCATCCATGCAGTCGCTTGGAGTGCTGGGAGTTGATAGAGCTCAATACAAATGCAGCGCGTTTAACCACTTTACTGAAATTCACTAAATGATACAAAATAAAGCGTTATGAGGAAGCTGCCAGAGCCGGATCTGGAGTCGATCAGAGGAACTGGACTTCCTGTCACAAACCAGAAGAAGATGCATCATTTGTAACGTTTGTGTTTACACTTGGAAGTTTAAATCTCTTGCATTTGTTAAACTACTCACCTTTTAGAAGTTGCTCAGGCGTGAGACCAAGTCTTTTATCAGTTAGACGCGTCTTTTCTGCTGGTTTAAAAGCAAAGGGGTATGATTTATTCATTACACATAAGTTTTATTTTCTCCTGGAATGAGCCACCATGCTTCGGTTCTTTAAAATGACGGCAGCTCCAGGATCAGCCGAGCTTCCCTCGTGAACAACTTCCCTCATTTACATGCAGAAATTGACCGGACCCAACGCATGTTGTTCGTTTTCAGGGAAAACGTGGCTCCCCTCCGTGTGTTTGTGAGCTAACGCCACATTTACTCTGAGTAGTTAGCATCCAGCTGAGCCTCCCTGCATTTAAAGCTAGCAGCCAAATGTTTTTGGTATGAAGAGAGGCTCTAAAATATCCTCTCAGTTTGAATGGAAGAGTGTCAGCGTTTGCCTGCTGGGCCAGTCCTTCCTGTTGGCTCGGTGTTCTGGCCCCCGTTGTACCCTAAAGTAAACCGTTTTGTACCCTCCACCCTTTTCTTCCTCTGCGTTTGTCCCAACGTCGCCTTGTCTCACCATAGAGTCGAATCATTTCACTTCCCAGTGGGTACGTGGGCTCTTCAATCATCCTGACTCAGAGATTTAAAATGTCATTTAAAGCCGTTCACTGCTGTTTAGGCTCCTTTTATTTTCTCTGAGCCTACAAGGTCAGTTTGCACCAACAGCTGATGAGCGATCAATAGCAGATTTAAATTTAAAGAGCCAGGGCCTCGGGGGCGGTCAGCTGCTGGTGTTACCACAGAAGGGTGGGGGGGTGGAGTAAGCCCAGGGGCTCAACACGGACCTATATCCTTCCATCCACCCTCTATCCCCACCTTCCAACCCCCCCACCCACCCCAAGCTTGGTTAACTCTCAAGACCATTATTAATTCATGGAGGATTACAGTCTGGAGGCCGGAGAGAAACCACGTCCTGACTTCACACATGGGGTTCAGGAGATAAAGATTTCCTCGTATTCACGCCACAATCCCATCGCCCCACTGATTCACACACAAGCAGGAATAAATTCATCATTCCTGCAAACACCGCCCTGTTTGTGCTTCCTGATTAGCATTATTTTTGCTGCTTTTTACCCCCCCACCCCCCCACCCCCACCCCACCCAAAAAAAAACACTTCAGTAGCTGAAAGATTCTCAAAAAGACCAGAAACGATGTTTAAGAGAATAAAAGCTGAAGGAGGAGGAGAGCCGTGGTCACGGCATCGTCCTCCAGAGCCGCTCAGCTCCGCCTGTGGGTCAAAAAAGCACTCAAGCGCTAGTCCAACATGGAGACGGGGGAACGAGACAGGACAAAGACATACCAGCCACTTCCACTGCTGACTCGGTTCCTGTCTCCATGCCGACGACTTGATGGAGACGACCTAACGCGCCACAACAGCTGCTGAAAGTAATCCCTTTAAAAAGTCATGCAACTGTTTTCTAGTTTTATTAAGAAAACATTTCGTCAACATGTTGGGTTTGTACAGTGAATGGTCTAAGATGCACTGGAGGTCACAGAAGTTTTGTTTTATTGGAACAATAAAGACATAGTGAGGGCTCAGAGAGATGTCGCAGCTGCGAGCTGCATATTCCACCATCCGTTTTTATTACTTTAGTTCTTTTATTTTTGAAGACACAAAAATAAAACCTGTCTAAATATGTTAGAGCAACATTTTTATGAATGTGTGTCAGCAGACTAAAGATCTTCAAAGTCAATTGTTGCGTGAACACTTAGAATTTGTCCCAACTTACACTGCGACGACGGTGCAACGCACGCCCACAGTGTTTGTGCTCAGTTTAAAATTTGGTAAATGTCTACTTCTCTTGATTTTTTTGTCTTTAAATCTTTTCTGTAAACAACATCTTGTACAAACTAGCACAGTGAACCACGAACCCCGGGAAACGCATATTTTTTTTCCTTTTTTTTTTTTTTTTTTTTACCTCCAGACAGTAGAAATCAAATCGATACAAAAGTTTGGTTGGTTGCTTGTAACATTTCATGTGGATCAAGAGGTTCTAAAACATGGTTTTCGAGACTTCTGGACTCCTGAATTTATTAGATTACGTAAACAGTTGACTGTTCCAAGTCCCAGTTAGAACCCAGTAAAAGATTTTAGAAGATAAACTTCAATCCAGTTCATTCCCATGTTAAATAAAGGGTTTGCAATCCAGAGAGTTTACTGGTTGGACTTCAGAAGACCCCTGTCCTCGCTTTGGCAGGACTTGAATCCACGCGGAGGACAGACCCGTGTCCTCCTCTGGCTTTCAGCAGAATACTGTGAAGAAGAGTCAGTATGGCAAAGCCTCAGGAGGCAAAGAGGTCTGAGACTCCAGTTCCTCTGAGAGTCTGGATGCCGCTCAGCCCGACCTTCAGCCTGGTTCTGGTTCTGGTTCTGTAAAGCTATCCAAGTCTTTGACAGGAGAAAAATCACCTTCATGTCTGGAACCGACAACAAGAGTTCTATTTTAACACTCTGTTGGGAGGACCGCTGATAGAGCAGGGCGGAACTAAAGAGTGAACGGGTGACATTCATTCATTCATTCATTGCTCCTTCTCTTAGTTTTTGTGATTTTTGGATGTAGCGTGGGTGAAGGGCAAAAGAACGACGGAAACGACCCAACACGATACTAAAGACCAGGATTCTGAGCAGCGTCAGCTTTCAACAAAACTGGATGAATTCAATGAAAAAAGTACAAAATAAATAAATAAATATATATATATAAAAAAACACCAATAACAAACGTCCATGATACCGCCCTGACCCTGTTGCTGTCCGTGGACCCCAGAGCCTCTAAATCCTGCTGCCTGGTCTGAATCGTGTCCAGCTGAGTCCTTCTCACAGCTACCACACCGTGCCCTCGCTCATTTCTGACGGTTGATGCGGCAGGTGGTTGCTGTATGCGCTGCCGTTCAATGACAGTGAGGTAAAGGGTGGGCTGGGGCCAAACACCTCCGAGGAGATGCTGTGCAAGGGCCCCGGGATTCCAGGCTCCGGGCTGGGAGAGTCCCCTGGGTGGTGGGACATGATATCAGAGAAACGCTGCACCTCACTGGAGGGGTGATGGCCTGGCAGAGGGTGGTCCATACTGCCAAGGGGGGTGCCGGTGGGGCCAGAGGAGGGCACGAAGGGGAGGTCCACCGGGGTCTGGGCCTGTGATGATGGAGGCCCCTGAGGGAAGAAGTCGTAGTTCCCTCCTGGACCGTAGTACTCACTCTGATAATCTGCAGATCCAAGAGGAAAAGAACAAGTCTGAGACGGAGGACTTTATTTAGTAGGACTCAGATTCTATTAGAGGCTGTGAACCCCCAGCCAGGTGGGAGGAACAACCGGCCCACATTAAATTAAACCGGGTCATTTCATCAACGGTTCAACCCACTGAGATGACTTTTAATGACTCAGTAAATTTTCATCATCACCGATTCAGCTACAGAAAAATAAAATCTGAGTTATTTAATCAGATTATCTATGTAGACATTCCTTTTGGTCATTACTTAAAACCTGCAGATCACTTGGATACAATCTGATTCTTCTGAATTAGTGATAAATAAATACACATTTAAAAATCATTCAAATTTAGTTTATTTAGAGAGTCATTTTTGCTTGTTTAAGCAGCATGCCCAGTTCAGATTAGAGCCAGATTTTAGCCAGATTAAATTCTGTTGAATAAAATCAGATCAGTTTAAAATCACAAAGTATCCCAAAATAAAACAATCACAGGATGACAAGACATCATCGGTTCTGAGCAGCAGGACATAATTAAAATATCATTTATTGGAATAAATGGCTGATAAACAATAAAAATCCAATATTTTAATTATTCTAAAGGTGCATTTTACAACTTGATTTTACTTTTTGTAAAATAAAAAACACATTTAGTTTTACTCTGGATTTCTTTAAACAATTCAGATATTTTTCGCCTTTTAAATTTGTAGTTTCAAATTTAAAATAAACACCAGAAAATGGTTTGCATGCTTATAAACCCCTCCCATGGATTTGGATCAGAACCCGCCTCCTCCTGGACCACCGGACCGTACCTCCGTAGTAGGAGAAGGGTCCGTTCGGGATCAGCTCTCCGGGTTCCAGTCGGTCCACCAACGTCCTCATCCGCCGTGGACTCCGGAAGAACGCGTGCCTCCGTGCGCCCAGCGCGCTCAGCTGCTTCATGCGCCTTTCTTTGGATCGTCGGTTCTGGAACCAGACCTGGACACACCGACATCAGCAGATCTGTCAGCCTGGGCCGCTCAGCCGCAGCCAGATGGATAAGCGTGTGCGCTCTCTGAGTAAATATCAGCGGGAACGTTTTGATTATGAGACTAAATAATAAATAACGACCAACGAGAAATAATGAATAACGAATAAACGTTCCTGATCAGAGGACAACCTGTTTTTAGAGTTAGGAGCAGCGGCGCTTTCTGCTCTCTTTGGGCATTTTCTTTAGCGCGCTTGATGAGCCGGTGCGGCAAACGCTTGAGGCTCTGCGTTCACGAGGACTGCGGCCAATTACGGTTTCAGGACTCAGGAGTCTCCTCCAACCCCCCTAATGACCCTTTAACCCGCCATTTACTCCGAATGAAGGCGGGAAAACCTCCAATTAATACTTAATAGGAGGGTCGTTACCAATATATTACCGGCTCTCCGGTTATCACTCTCTCATCTACAGACCGGCTCCCTTTAATTATACCCCCACCACCCCCTTCACACACACGCACGCACGCACACACACACACACGCACACACACACACACACACGCACACGCACACACACACACACACACACAGCACCAGTCCCCTCTCAAAGCTTTTTATCTGTCGCCGTCAGCCAATCAACTATCAGATAATCAAAGCAAAAATCGAACGTCACGATTACAAATTATTCTGAGTTTGCTTTTCCTAAAAGTCTAAAATAAGGTTTTGTTTATTCTTTATATGAAGCATTTAGACATTATAGGAAAATATTAGGCTAAAATAACTTCCCACGTTATTACTGGAGTCGAGGAAGTAACGAGAATAAATATATAGGCAGAGTAGCTGGAATGTTGAGTTTTACTCAAATGTTAAAATTTCTGAATCATTTTGTTTCGTTAATTTGAGATTCTGCAGGTGCACGTGACTGTTTGGTTAGCTGGTTTGGGGTCAAACAGACCGGAAACAACATGGGAAAATAAATAAATCATTTAACACCGAGACAGTCCTCAGAAATTTTTTGATGTGTGATTTAAATGTGTTTTGAGGCGAGGATCTAGTCGCGCGTGTCAAAACATGTGAAAGGGACGTCGAAAAGCCTTTCTACTGTTGTTGTTAATAATAATAATAATAATAATAATAATAATAATAATAATAATAATAATAATAATAATAATAATAATAATAATAAATAGTTCCGGCTGTTCCTAGTGGTATCCGGTGGATTGCCGGGACACTTGACACCCGTTTCCACCTGGATTCGGTCCCAGCAGGACTAAACTGGTCACGGCTGCGCCTGCCAGGACTCCCAGCGCCCCCAGAAGCCGGCGCCAGTTGGCGACTTTAGCGCCGTGGCACGCGCCAAGAATCAAAAATATCCACCTATGTGAACCGTTTCCAACCGAATCGGGCGCGTTTATTTGGCGGGAATTCACCATAAATTCTAAACTGAGCGCCCATAGAAACGGAACGCAGCAGGCTTCTTTAGGGCCTGGATGATTTGGACAGGGCTTCCGGTACCAGCACACCTCTCACCTGTATCACCCGCATGTTGAGGCCGGTCTCCTGGGCCAGCTGTTCCCGGATGTGTCTGGTGGGTTTGGGGGTCGCAGCAAAGGCCGCCTTCAGGGTTTCCAGCTGCTTGGCCTTGATGGTGGTCCGGGGCCCGCGCCGCTTCCCGCCCAGGTTCTGGTCGTCGTTCTCGTTATTCACCGTCTCCTTGTCGGACAGGGCGGCCATCTCCGTGTCCTTCAGAACCACGTCGTCCTGCAGCTGGTCCTGAGAATCTGGCGATAGGCTTGGATCGCTGCAGGCCGTCACTGCAAGATGGGACAGGGGTCAAAAGGGTCCACTCAGACCGGACCAGCCCTGACCCTATAGGTCCCCTAACAGCTGATCGGGCCGGGTTTGTGTGTGTGTGTGCGTGTGTGCGCGCGCGCGCGTGTGTGTGTGTTTAGATCTAATCTCCAGCTGAAATTAAAGTTTCTGGAAAAAGATGTGATAAAAAAACTTGAGTAGAGGAATGATGATGATTATGGTGGCAATGCAGGTGGAATAATAATAATAATAATAATAATAATAATAATAATAATAATAATAATAATAATAATAATAATAATAAATATTCTGACTCTGGATCAGCCGCGCTTGCCTCAGAACCTTAGAACGGTTCTAATTTGGTTCTTATTTAGACTAAAGCTCTGAGCTGATCACCGATCTATCATCCGGAACGTCTCCCTTGTGGAATCCGTCTAGATCCTGATTCTAAACAGAATGAAACGTGTAAATGTGAAGTCCACCACGTTGCGCGCGCACACGCACCGGGTGTGGACGGAACCGGGTTTGGACTTACCTGAGAGCAGGTTAGTGTCCTTCACACTCATGTTGTTTAGGTAGTCCTCCTTGCAGACGAATTTGTTCTCGTCTATGATGTAGAGCTCCTCTCCTGTGGACAGCTGCTTGTTGCACATCATGCAGGTGAAACAGTTCAGGTGGAACACTTTGCTTCGGGCCCTCCGAACCAGGTCGTTTGGAGAAATGCCCTGCGAACATCCACCGCATTTGGTACCGAACCGCCTGCAGAGGGAAACAACATGACGGACTGACCTTGTAGGTAGGCGGTTCGGCTCGCTTATGGAGCATTTATCTGAACCAGAATCCCCCTGATACGTCCAGAACCGCAGCGCATCAAATTCAGGTTCGAACAAATATTCACAGCTTATAACCACCAATAGAATTAAAGAGGTTCGGTCCGGTCCGGTTAGAGACAGACCCAGCAAATATTTTATTTTGTTGTTTTTTTTTCTTCTTATTTTTATTTTCATGTATTATTAAAATATGAAAATGTAATAGATTACATATGATTATTTTGTTAAATAAAATACTGGAAAAGAAAGTATTTATATAAAATATCAGTT
Source organism: Nothobranchius furzeri (assembly GCF_043380555.1). NCBI lineage: Eukaryota > Metazoa > Chordata > Actinopteri > Cyprinodontiformes > Nothobranchiidae > Nothobranchius > Nothobranchius furzeri. Next base: position 23,810,956 of record NC_091753.1, read on the forward strand.
TAACTTTTCTCACATCAAAATAAAAGCAACGACAGCCTTTAATAATAATAATAATAATAATAATAATAATAATAATAATAATAATAATAATGTTTTTGAATAATATTTTATTCCATCAGTTTTAGCTCATTTCCAGTTGAATTATTTTTACTCCCAGGTTTGTTTATCTTTCGGCTGTGTGTGTGTGTGTGTGTGTGTGTGTGTGTGTGTGTGTGTGTGTGTGTGTGTGTGTGTGTGTGTGTGTGTGTGTGTGTGACAGACCCCCATCCCGGGTTGTGTATTGAGGGTCTGGGTCTGGGTCTTCCAGACCTGTTTACTATTCAGATCCACTTATCAGGTCCTCCTCAGCCGGGCTGAACAAACATCGGCTCCCCGGTCTGGTTTGATCCCGGGCGCTGGTCTGACTCACACCCAGGTGTGATTTCCTCCTCTTCCTCACCTCACCTGGCCGACAGTGAGCGCACGCGCCTTTAATGTGTCTGTTTTACATGTGAATCTAAACGAAGCTTTTAATTAGTCTGCAAATCAAAGCTCATCGGATGGCGGATCCGTGTGCGGCCGCCGGTGCTTCGTTTGTTTCTGAGCCAGTCTGACCAGAAACGTTTATTTCTATAATAATTTGTCTACGTTCCACTTAGAAAACAAACACATTATAATTAAAATTTACAGACTAATAGATTTACGTTCTAATTAAATGTTTTAGCTGTTGATATTTTTTCTCATTGAACAAAATTGAAAAAAAAAAAGTTAAATTATAAGATGCATTTTGCAGCTCCAGCTCCTGTTCCTGCTCACGGTGCATGTCCGTCCCGGTTCCGCTCATGGAACCGGCAGTGAAACCAGAACAAGCGACTCCCGTTCTTACCTAAAGAAATCGTTCTTGCAGTAGAGCCGGCCCTCCCGGGAGAAGCACTTCTCCGTTAGGTTACATTTACACTCGCAGCACTGGACGCACTTCACGTGCCAGGCTCGGTCCAGAACGTTGAGTAGGAACCGGTCTAGGATCGGCCTCTCGCAGCCGGCGCAGTGGACCATGGCTTTGGTTGGCTTCACGCGCACACTAACACTTCAGCGGCGCGGGCCGACCATTGACTAAGAATCCGCTTTCTCCCTCCGCCGGTTCCGCCAGCAGCTCCGGGTTAGGGTGCGCACGAACCCGGTGGATCAGGTCTCACCACAGGTCTGCATGCGTCAGAATGTTCCGTCCAAAAACAAAAACAAACGAAAAAAAAACCCCCACAAGGTATAAAAAAGGATGGCGATCACGCAGGTGGACCGATCCTCCAGCCCGGAGCACAATTCTGAGGTAAGTTTCAGGTCTGAAGATCTGGAGAATTTCCGGCGTCCAGGACTTCTGAGGTCACAGAATCAAAGGGTCTGGGGTCAGTCCGAGCTGGGCCAGGCGTGTTCTGGATCAGAACCGGTCCAACAACATGCACGCGTAGAATTCAGTCCTGCAGCACGGATCCTCTGATCAAAGATAAAACCCAAAAGGTCTTGGCAGGTCCAGTCCGCTTCCGTTCAGTTTGGGCTACTGCGGCTCCGTGTGTCAGCTGGGATGCCCCCCGGTCTCCGGTACCGTGCGTGTGCCGGGATGCGCAAAGGTCTCCAGTTCACTGTCCTGCTCCTAAAGCTCCAAGCTCAGCCTTATTCCCGTCCTCGTGACGTCACGTTGCAGCCGGACCAATCACCGTGGAGCCAGGCGAGAAACCATCACTTCGCCCCATCAAAACCCAGCCAGCCTGCTGCTGGTGCCGCTCTACTCACCGATTGTCAAGAACTTCCCTCCGAAATGTCATATGGAGGTGCGCGGCATGAGGAGCACGGAGGTCCACCAGCCCTGTCCACAGGAGGATCCTGATCTGGTCCAGGACCCGTCCACGGAAGGACCCGGCTCTGGGCTCACTTTTCACAAGAAAATAACGCAGAAGTCGCGGGTTGGTTCGGTGGTCCGTCCTAATAAATTATTAGAGTCATCAGGAACCCGAACGAAGTGGGTCCCAGAGCGCCACATGTGGATGCAGCGCTCAGTGCTGTTCTGGTTTGCGTGATGTCTTCGGTTTCTGACCGAGGTGAGAGACGGGAAGGCTCGAAAGTTAACAGGCTGAGGGGGAGCCGCGGCCCGACGTCCCGGACTCTCCAGCCCGGGAGGTGTTAATCCACTTCGGAGACCGTCATGGCAGTTTGGATCATTTCCGGCCCAAAAGTTAGAAGTTTCAGATGTTTGATCATGTGACAGCAGGATCTGGAGTAAATAAATAAATAAATAAATAAATAAATAAATAAATAAATAAATAAATAAATAAATAATATTTTTGGTTTATTTTTCTGGCTCCAATTCGGTTCAAACCACCTCCCATCGGCTTGGTGACGCAACTCGATAGATCCTTCTCACAAGGGGTTCTTATGCAGGATACTCCCCCCCCCCCCCCCCCCACCTCTCTCTCTCTCTCTCTCTCTCTCTCTCTCTCTCTCTCTCTCTCTCTCTCTCTCTCTCTCTCTCTCTCTCTCTATCTCTCTCAGGACACATGCTCCAATATGCGAGAGAAGCCTCTTCTTTTCCATTTGTAAACCCCCCCCCCCCCCCCCCCCCCCCCACACACACACACACACACACACACACTCCTCCGTTTTCGGGACCAAACTCACTGCCATTCAAATGATTACCGTAACTGAAACCTGCTCCATGATCCGGTCCACCTACG
>NC_091753.1:23816160-23836160 GCF_043380555.1 Nothobranchius furzeri
CTAAAATCCAGGATCATCTCCTGTGTGTTGCTCACATTTAAGATGAGGTTGTTGTTTCCCCACCATGTCACTCTGATCAGTCTCCAGACCATCTCTGCTACAGCCAAGCTGAGTCGGACGTGTACTGGAAGTTTTAGGAGGACAGGTTCAAAAGGAGTGGTGAGACTACGGTTGATAGGGCCTTTTTATTTACTCTAACAGCGGTCCTCCGTGGTCATCAGAGCATGTTCTAGCTGTGGACACGAAATGTCCTCAAAGTGATGTTTGTTGCAGCAAAACTTAAAGAAAAATCTGGATGAAGACAGAAGTTCATCATCCAGGCCATGGCAGCACATCATGGACTAAAACCATCCCCACTCCACCTCCTCCTCAGTCCCAGATATGATCCTGCAGCCATGTTTCAGTGAAGCACCTGTTTCTGCAATTCCAGTATTCTGGCTTGGTCCTCATCGAGCTCATCCATCTTATTTGTGGGAGATCTGATGTTCCCTAGTAGGATGAGTAGAAGTAATGGTTTCTTTAACTCATCAGGGATTTGGGCTCACAGCCTAGATCTAAACTGTGATTTTGAGATGCCTAATAGCTGCTTCCCCTTGGAAACAAGCTCCTCGTTGCTATGGTTACATAACCTGACAAGTGAATCATGGTGGATGGCTGCTTATACTGAGCCAGGATCCTCTGGAGGTTTCTTCCTGCTAAAAGGGAGTTTTTCTCTCCATGGTCACCACATGCTTGCTTAGTATGAGGATTGCTGTAAAGTCACTGAAACTAGTCACTAGTCAGTGACTTGATGCAATTTGCTGGTTTCCTTATATAGGAAACCTTTTTTCTGACTGCCTTAATGAACTGACCTGTATTGGAATGTTTATTATGTGAAGTGCCTTGAGACGACTCTTGTCGTGATTTGGCGCTATATAAATAAACTTGAATTGAATTGAATTGACCAAAAAGTCCAAGCACCAGAATGAAAGAACATCTTTATCTTTTGGCCCAAATAAAAATGTTTCTGTCCCAACAGAGCTGCCACCATAGACATTTGTTTTTAGATGTGTTTTTAGATTTTTAGATTAGTTGTCTGAGCAGTGAAATAAAGGTTTTTTCCTCCAACTTTTGCTGTTTAAGCTGTTTCCATCATGTTGCTGATGATTTTCAATGCATTCTGAGAAAATATCACATTATGACTGCAGCTGTGTCCAAATTCAGGGAGTGCATCTGCTGAAGGCTGCATTTTAAGGCTGGGTGTATCACAGTGATAGAATACGGGCTGTCAAAGGCTCCTCCAAATGCATTCTTCTTTTCCTGGATTTAAGGAAGGTCTGGTGTCTCCTTCATGGCCCCCTCTCCTATCATTGTGGGTCAAATGGAGGTATTTTGTTGCTGTAATGCTGGAAGACGCGGGAGATGTTAGGCTTTTGTCGTTTAAATAGTTTTTGTTAAATATATACTGATGAAGAACCTGCTCCAAGTGCATCAGGTAGGCTGGGTCCTGTGATGGGTGCAACCCATAAAAATGAACACAGCCTTTCTATGAAAAGTCGTCCATCTTCAAACAAAACCTGTCCATGACTTTTGAGGACTTCTGAATGTTTTTTTATATTCCAGCTTTGTGGTGTGGGTTGGTTTAAATATCTTCAGTATTATTAAACCATAATTAATTTAAAAAACTTCCAGTAACTTAATTATTTGTGATTTACTTAGAAATCTTAAATCTCCCTTCAGCTACATTAGCCTGAGCTAACATGGCTGTAGATGGTTGTTAAATCCATGTTAACAGCAGTGCTGGGCATCTCACGTTAAAAAACGTAGTTACAAACAGTAATTCAGTTATCACGATGTAAATGTAATTAGTTACCTAGCTAAGTAACTGTAAGTTACGTTTATGTTCTATAAAATTTATAATGTCAAAGATGTTTATAACTGAATGATTTTTACTATCTAGAATGAACATTGTTCAGATTGTTCTTATGGATATCTGAAGTATTTATTTCTACTGGAGCAATACCATACCATACCATTTTATTTATAAAGCGCAATAAAATTATAGATATCAGGATTACAGATCCAGTCTGCGTAATAAATGTTAAGTAGTCCACTTTAGGGCTTCTGAGATATCTCAAACTCAGGTCCTACTAGTGCAGTTGTTATTATGGATATCCTTCATTATAATTTATGTTAGTAAATACTGTTGATGTCTTCATTTGTAAGTTTGAATATTAAGAATACTTTTAGTACTAAGATAAATTCAATTATTTCTATGAAAACAAGATTTGCAGAGAGGTCTGATTGTTGATTAAATGTTAAAATGGCTTGCCCAAGTTGGTATCCTGTAGTCACTAATGTCCTCCCCTTTCTGAAATGCTGTTTATTTTTCTTTCCTCCTTTCTTGCAGATTTGTCCCCATCAATATTTGCAGGTCCCATCCCATTACCGTAATAAGTGTCCCAGGCATTTTCCGCACACACACAAGAATAACTGACTGCCTGTGTCACTACATTTATACTTTTAACTTTTAGATGAACAACTTTCATGTCTTTATGAAAACAAACGTTGGTCATTGGTGGAGTGGGATTTGTGATGTTGTGTAGATTCTTATACAGAATACACATCTACAACGTGTAGAACAACTTTTGCTGTCATGAACACAGTAGAGTGTTCAGTAATGATGTATAAATGACAGTTACCATCATGAGCACTTTGATGTTGTGTTTTCTTAAACACTAAGCTATAACTATGCAATGTAATTTACAGCTAAAACATTTAAAGTGTACTTCAGAAGAACCACATCACTCTGGAACAGGGATTTTACTGTGGTATGAAAACAGCAGCAACACAAATGTTGTTGCTGTTATTTAACATTAGATCATTTACAGTGAAAATAGCCTAAATATTCCTCTAAATGTATTTTTATTAAATGAATCTTTAATTAAAGTTTTTGCTTGATAAAATCTACAGATTGAACCAGTTATATGGCCGCAGCAGGCTGCTCCTCCTGCTCTAAAAGCCCCAGACTGACTTTAAAACATCTGAACAAATCCATCACATTTAAGCTGACGTTTATCTGAGGACTGAACCAGGAAACGGTTGATCCAATTAAACAAAAACATCTGATACTTGTTTCTTGGTCTGTGAAATAAGTTTGAGTCCATTATTAGCAACAAGCACAGGATCTGGGTCTCTTTCTATGTTTGCGTCATTTAAACAAAATATCTTAAATATTAAAAGATTGGGCTGGACTTAAAAATATGAATGTAAAAAAATGAACTTAATGAACTTTTGGACACCTCTGATCTAAAAACTCGACCTCAGTGTTGGTCAAGCAGCTTGGTTTACATGCAGGTTTTACTGTGAGATGAATTTAACAATAATATCTGATAAAATATCTGAACACAGATTTGATTTGTTGTTGCTTTTATTATTTTGAGACAATAAAAAATCATCATCACTGTGAAAAATTCCAAAACTGGATCTTTTTAATAAAAACCAGTTGGACGAAGATTTCAGATGGATGATTATTCAGCAGTCAACGGCAAACAAGTAGGGTTAAAACTCTAAATGACTCTAAGAGAATAAAAGAAAAAATGTTAAATAAAATTATTCATATCGAGTAACACACACACACACACACACACACACACACACACACACACACACACACACACACACACACACACACACACACACACACACACACACACACACACACACACACACACACACACACACACACACATTTTCACTTTTATCTGAAATAAAATAAATCTAAAATAAACTTCTAGGTGATGAAGGCAATTGTATTAATGTTAATTAGCACATAATTAGGCATTGCTGAACTATTAAATAAAGTATTAAGAACTGTTGTATATTAATGTTAAGATTAAGTAATCCATTACTAAGCAGACATACCCCCTGGCCCTTTGTCCTCACATTAAGGACATTTAACAATAATGGAAATGTTAATAAAGGGACACTTGTTTATTAATACCTAATAAAACACTAAGTAACAATAATAAACGGACCATTAGTTAATTAATACCTAATAAAGCTCCAGCAATAATAAATTGACCCTTTGTTTATTAATACCTTATCAAGCACCAAGCAACAATAATGAATGAACCCTTTGTTAAATAAGACCTAATAAGGTTCTAACAATAACAAATTGCCCCTTTGTTTTATAATACCTAATAAAGCACTAAGTAACATTAATAAATTGACCCTTTGTTTTTTAATACTTAATAAAGTACTAAGTGACATTACTGAGGGGGCCTTTTGTTTATTAATGCATAATAAAGCACTAAGTATTTTTAATAAATGGACCTTTTGTTTATTAACACCTAATAAAGCACTAAGAAACATTAATAAGGGGACCCTTTACCAACTCCTAACATGTAGACCTCCTCCTGGAAGGCTGACTGGAATAATCAGGAGGATCTGCTGAACAGGATCATAAAAGCGGGCCGGTCCCTGACACAAATGCAGATTTCCTCCAGTGTGTTGCAGAGTAAACCAGATTTACAAGCTGCTTCCCACCGCGTCTCCTCATGCTAAAGAGAAATCTTAACCAGTAATTGGAATATACTGCATACCTGAATAACTGCATATAAATAAGCTCACATTTCATCTGGTTCTGACGTCGTTCGGTGGAATAAAAAGAGCTGCATGCATTAGAACACACCAGAATAATCTGATTCTGCAGCGCCTGCTCTTCATGTTTGGGATTCCATCCAAATTACAGAGGATTCAAATGAGCATTTTCAATTTATTAAACCTACAGAGCAACATTTCATTTTAATGGAGGGGGGGTGGGGTGTTATCAGGGCCTGATGGAAACCTGGCACCGTGTAAATCTGACAGAGTTCGTCTCGTCTCTTTTTCGCCCTCCTCACATCCAGACCAAAAGACAAAAGCCACTCATCTCCCAGACCAATTCTCCACTCCTCCTGAATGAGGAGGAGGTAAATCCTCTGGATGGGATTGGCAGTCATGCCCCCGGTCTCACGGAGAGACAATCACCGGATGGAAAGTGTTCGTGGACGACATGACCCCCCCCCCCCCCCACACACACACACACACTGAGACGGCTCAGTAGATCTGGAGATAATCACACATTAACCACCTCGCCGCACAACCTGCTTCCCTTTGTGCCGGACCCAGTTCCAAAGCCTGGTGGTCTTTCTGGGTTATTCAGAACCAGGTAAACAAGGAGACGTGCCCGTCCTCAGTTTCTGTGAAGGACAGGCGTCTCCATGTTTTTCAGGAAACAACTAAGTGGAGCAATATTAACGTTGGAAGCTGCAGTCTGAGGGTGAGAGCCTGATGCTGGTCGGTTACGTCACGCAGGTTCCAGCAGACCAACGGGGTCAGACCCAAACCCAGACCGGTCATCGGTCCCAGTGGCATCACATGAAGTCTGACTGACTGATATTCTTAACTCCCATGCCGTTCTCCTCCTGTTCTTCTCCTCTGAGCTTCTCCTGTGCTAATGTGGATGATCATTATGCTGCTGCATGGACCTCCTCACCCCCATGGGTTGAAAGGGTGAAAGGTCACAACCTTACTGGGAATCTTTTACGATGACACAGCCGGGAGGAGCGATTGGTGTCTTCTGGAGCATGCTGCTGGCATCTTCACACCCGGCTGAGGAGGTGGAGGGAAACGGTGTGTGTGTGTGTGTGTGTGTGTGTGTGTGTGTGTCATGGTGGAGGAGGGGTAAATGAATGGCTTCCACTTTAACCTCCATCTTTTAACATATGGCCGAGAGTCACCTGCAACCATGAAAAAAAATCACTCAAGGTAAAACAAAAATTCATATTTAATTTAATGTTAAATTGTAAAACTCCTCAAAGGTTGTAAATAAACATTATTCAGGTATGATCGGTGTGAAGTGATTATTTTGTTGTTTATTATCGTTATTTTGACTCTAATTTCCCAGCCACGTAAGTAAGGCCCTCAGCAGTGAGTTTATATTCTTGAACATTTTCACTCATGAAGGATTAAAACAGTTTTACACGTTCGGTGAATAAACATGATGATAAATAACAAATCAGAGAGGTTGTGTTTACATTTTTGTCTGAATTCAAAGAAATCTTTTCATAAATATTGACTTGAATTTGGTTGCATCATTTAGCTTACTTTTAAGTTGTTTTTTTCTTGTTTTAAAGGAAAATTTGGAAACTGAGTTAATGTCACATTTACTACAAAGTTACTTTATTTTCCAGCAGGTTTTATGTATGTATTTTCTTTTTTTCCCCTCACACAGCGCATTTCAGAGATGATCAAACACAGTTTTACTGTTAACATCATCTCCAACAATCACAGCTGATCCTGAACAGGAAGTTTCAATATTTCACACATAAATCACATATTTTTTTGCGCTCTTGTCCGGGGGCATAATGGATAAAATAGCATGTTGTAGGAGGCCCACAGCCTCCTCTATAACTCACCTCATATTCTAAATTAGCCTGTATTAAACGAATTAATCTCACACTTGGCAGTTCATCGATCTGCCAGTTCACTGTTGCTTATTTGCAATCATGGAGCTCATTAATTGGAGAAAATGATCTGAGTCACCCCAAGGTGCTCCAGCTGGGGAGGAGAGTGTTAACCAAAGTGGCAGAGGTGGGGGAGGGGAGGGAGGTTCTGGGTGAGGTGGCTATGGACTTCTCTACATGGAGCATGCACCAGCAGACTCTAATAAATCATGTAATCCCTGATACTGGAAGACAAACATGGGAGCAGATCTAATCAGGACTTGGCAGGATCCTTTTATCTGAGTCCATCTCAGCCTGGTCACACACCGTCCTCAGTCCCACGCTCCACTACAGACAAACGCTCAAGTCCTGATAGTCTGTGATGGATGGGAGCTGCGACTGGAGGTATCCCCACCAACACCGGTGTTCTGAAGAGTGGTCCTGTCAGAACACCACTAGTCATCCATTTAAATGTAAAACTATATGACGATATGAGGAGAACAAAATTAATGAGCCAGCAGGTTAATTTGATTGTAACAAACTGGATACGCATTGGAAATGGGACTGGAAAAGCTATTGCTTCATCCTGATCCCCTTTTCAAAACATTTGTTTTTGTTTATAAAGTTAATTGGTGAGATTATGCATTTAAAATGTTGTTTAATCCTTCTTTTTATTTGTTTATTGTTGTGGTGTAATTTTATGTGTTCTAAAAAATTGAAAATATGTATATCAACAATAATATGTTACAACCCCTGCTAATTGAAAAAAACAACAACAAAGAACCCATCCTCTTGGGGGGCTGCTGTGCCAGTACAACCAGCTGATTGGCTGCTTCAGATGTTTCTGCCAACGCCCTTCTGCTTTATTTTTGGTGTGGCTGTGTGCAGCCTGGGATTGTATGAGTGGCTGCACCTGTGCAGCCAGAAAGGGCTGCTAAGTGCAAGTTGGAAGGACTCAGGAGTATGAGTTTAGGCTGATCAGGGGGAGCACTTTTGGGAGCTCTGGCCTGTGTGGCATTTTTTGTGAGGCCTATTAGGGGCTTGGTTTTAATAATCTGTGTTTTGTGTTTATATTTATGTAAATAAATGTTGTTTACTTTTAACACGAGAACATGCGTCCTCAATAGTTACCCCAGGCCCCCTAGACAGCCTGAATCAAAATAAATGGGGGCTTGTCCGGGATCTTTTGATCCCACAACCTTACTTGGATGCATGTTCTCTGGTTTTTTGTTCTTATTACTTATGTTTTACGTTTGGAATAGTTCACAGCCACTCCATTCTGAAACCGTGGTGGTGTATGGTGTGAGAGCGGGGAGGTGACACTTCAGTTGTGCCCTGGAAGACGGATCTGAAGGATGGATCATGAGAGGGATTGGTCTTCAGTGGGTGAGAGGAACCAACTTGGTATGGGACGTCTGACTGGGACGCTACTCCAGCAGCCAGGTGGTTGCTCCGTTGGTCCCCCTCCCCCCTTCCGTTTTTCACAGATGGAACACTCTTGCTGTGGAAGCCTGCCCAACGACTCTGGAACAAGGAGGTCAGAATTTGTTTTCTTCTCACTGTGGACTAATTCTTTGTGTTTGTGTTTAAGACTTTGGTGGAATCCTGTCTGTGAGAACTGAGTGGGCAGACAGTGGATCACCATCGAAGAAAGAGTTCGGCTGGACCCTGCGTGATCAGTGGATGTGGGACATTTGAGCACCGTTGAGTCCACATCATCAACCCAGCACTGATTGTCACTTTCCCGCTGTATGATGTTCCACCAAGGGAATTTCAGAAGTAGGGGTTGCTTCGGATGGCACCGTATGTCTTGAGTAAAAGAAAAAGGGGGGATATGTGATGTAGTGTAATTTAAGTATGTGAACTTTAATTATTTTTTAGAGGGGAGGTGTTATAGCAATGGCTCGCCTGATCTGAACTCGAGTGGTGCTTCGTTATTGGACTTTTGTGCAAGCCGCAGTTTGGCCATAACAAACACCACGTTCGAACACAAGGATGCCAATCAGTACACTTGGTACCAGGGCAGCCTAGGCTGCAGGTCGTTGATAGACTTTGTAGTCGTATCATCTGACCTGCGGCCGTATGTTTTGGACACCCGAGTGAAGAGGGGAGCGGAGTTGTCAACTGATCACCACCTGGTGGGGAGTTGGATCAGATGGCAGGGGAAGATGCCACGTAGACCCAAACACATAGTGAGGGTCTGCTAGGAACGCCTGGCAGAAGAACCTGTCAAGACAGTCTTCAAATCCCACCTCCGGCAGAGCTTTGACCGCGTCCCGAGAGCAGTGGGGGACATTGACGCTGAGTGGGCCTTGTTCCACTCAGCGATTGCTGAGGCGGCTGTTGCTAGCTGTGGTCGCAAGGTGGCCAGTGCCAGTGGTGGTGGCAACCCTCCGCACTCGCTGGTGGACACCAGAGGTTCGGGGAGCCGTCAGGCTGAAGAAGGAGGTCTACAAGGCGTGGCTGGTCTGTGGGTCTCCGGAGGCAGCAGACAGGTACCGGATAGCCAAACGGGGTGCAGCAGTGGCAGTTGCCGAGGCAAAATCTTGGGCGTGGGAGGAGTTTGGTGAGGCCATGGAGAAAGACTATCGATCGGCTCCAAAGAGGTTCTGGCAAACTGTTCGGTGCCTCAGGAGAGGAAGGCAGTAACTCGCTCACACAGTTTACAGTGGGGATGGGGAGCTGCTGACGTCAACTGGGGCTATAGTCGGGCGGTGGAAGGAATACTTTGAGGAGCTCCTCAATCCCACCTATGCACATTCCAAGGAGGCCCTAACCCTAACCCAGAGCCGGGAGACCCGGGGATGGACTGTCCGATCTAGGGGGCAGAAGTTGCTGAGGTAGTGAAACAACTACACAGCGGCAGAATCCCGGGGGCGTATGAGATTCTTCCTGGGTATCTCAAGACTATGGATGTCGTAGGGCTGTCATGTTTGACACGTCTCTGCAACATTGTGTGGTCATCGGGGGCAGTGGAGTGGCAGACCGGGGTGGTGGTCCCCATCATTAAGAAGGGTGACCTGAGGGTGTGTTCCAACTATAGGGGGATCACACTCCTCAGCTTCCCTGGAAAGGTCTACTCCAAGGTACTGGAGAGAAGGGTCCGATCGATAGTTGAATCTCAGATTGAGGAGGAGCAATGTGGTTGTCGTCCTGGCCGTGGGACTGTGGACCAGCTCTATACCCTTGCAAGGGTGATGGAGGGGGCATGGGAGTTTGCCCAACCAATCCACATGTTTTTTGTGGATTTGGAGAAGGCTTATGAACGTGTCCCCAGGGGCACCCTGTGGGGGATGCTCCAGGAGTATGGGGTGGGTGGCTTTCTGTTAAGGGCTATTAAGTCCCTTTACCAGAGGAGCGTGATTTTGGTCCGCATAGCCGGTAGTAAGTGGGACCTGTTCCCAGTGAGGGTTGGACACCGCCAGGGCTGCCCTTTGTCACCGGTTCTGTTCATTACCTTTATGGACAGAATTTCTAGGCGCAGCCATTGTGTGGAGTGTGTCGAGTTTGGTGGCAGGAGAATCTCATATCTGTTTTTTGCAGATGATGTGGTCCTCCTAGCTTCATCCAGCTATGACCTTCAGCTCTTGCTGGGTTGGTTCGCGACCAAGTGTGAAACGGCTGGGATGAGGATCAGCACCTCCAAATCTGAGACCATTGTTCTCGACCGGGAAAGGGTGGCTTGCCAACTCCGGGTCGGGAGAGAGATCCTACCTCAAGTGGAGGAGTTTAAGTATCTCGGGGTCTTGTTCACGAGTGAGGGTAGGAGGGATCGGGAGATCGACAGGCGGATTGGTTCGGCGTCTGCAGTGATGTGGACACTGAGCCGATCTGTCGTGGTGAAGAGGGAGCTGAGCCAGAAAGCCAGGCTCTCGATTTACTGGTCGATCTACGTCCCAATCCTCACTTATGGTCATGAGCTTTGGGTAATGACCGAAAGAACGAGATTGTGGATAAACGCGGCCGAAATGAGTTTCCTCCGTAGAGTGGCCGGGCTCAGCCTTAGAGATAGGGTGAGGAGCTCGGACATTCGGGAGGGACTCGGAGTAGAACCGCTGCTCCTCCGGATCGAAAGGAATCAGTTGAGGTGGTTTGGGCATCTGGTCAGGATGCCTCCTGGACGCCTCCCTGGGGAGGTGTTTTGGGCATGTCCTGCTGGCAGGAGGCCCCCAGGTCGACCCAGGATATGTTGGAGAGGTTACATCTCCAATTTGGTCCGGGAACGCCTTGGTGTTCTGCCGGAGGAGCTGGTGGAGGTGGCCGGGGTTAGGACGGTCTGGAGCTCCCTAGTTGGGTTGCTGCCCCCGCGACCCGGACGCAGATAAGCGGAGGAAGACGACGACAAAGTGTTATGGCTCAGGGCCATTTGCGTTTTTCCCTGTGTGTGTGAGAGAGAGGAGATGCAGCACCTGGCTCCTATCTCACTAGATTGCCTCCCAGTTAGACTCTCCCAGCTGTTCGTGATGATCACCTCTGCCAGCAGCATAAAAATCAGGCAGCCCTCAGTTCCGGGAGCAGCCGACCAGAGAGGTTCTCTCTGGTCTGTTGTCTCCTCAGCAGCATTTGGTTTTGTTAAGTTAAGTTTCATGTAACAACTTTGGTGTGTGCTTAGGAAACCTCTCTGTGTTTAACTGTAACCCTGTTTAGGTGTAAACTCTACCCTTTGCTATGCTTTAAATGAGACATCACTTGGTTAAGGAAATTATGTGATGGTCTTTCGAAATTTTAATATTAATTCGGCTAAGGAGAGAGTTTAGTTGTAACTAATTTTGAGTTGCTGCTGATGTGTCTGTGTTTTGATAATCTGTGTTTTGTGTTTATATTTGTGTAAATAAATGTTGTTTGCTTTTAACATGAGAACATGCGTCCTCAATTGTTACCCCTGGCCCCCTAGGCAGCCTGGATCATAACAACATATAATAATGTTAATGTTGGGATATTTAAAGCAAAGCTAAATGGTTTTGACACTTAAAGCTACTGATTTGTAACTGGTTTCAGTGGCTCTTTAGCAAGAAACTTTACCAACTTCATGCTGGACAGTTCAATAGAACACTAGTGGGAGGTCTCTACCTGCTTTTACAGCAATAGCTGTTTACTGTGCTGGTAGCTAATATAAAGGCTAGCAGTAAGCTTTTGCAGTTTGCTGGTCATCAAAAAAATAGAAGAAGAAGAATTCTGTTTCTTTCTGTTGGCATCATGGCGGAGCCTGAAAGTAAGACAGGAATTTATTTGAAGGCGAAGCAAAGCGCTAAAACTAGAGTGAATGTTGGTGCGGCTTACACTTGTTTGAGGAAGCTGAAGGAGGCTACAAAAGCGCAGACTGATGGTGACCTGGCTTTGTTGCAAGTAGACTTCTAAGTAATACGTTTTTAGGAACAGCATGGATCTTTTATTTAGTATCATAAAGCTTGTGTTAACGTTAGCTCGATGTTAGCAATATCTACAAGAGGGTTATTTACGACAGTTGTAATTCAGCTTTCAACCTGTAGGAGGGAGAAGCAGGAAACTTATTAGGTGTTGCTTTACAGTTATTTTTATTTTTATCCAAGCATCCACATGCTTTTAGTTTTCTTCTGCTAAAGGTCAACCTGCTTCAGTAAGACAAGGACCAAAGTGTTTTGCCCACTGGGCTGTTTAAGGGTTCTGGTTGAAAACCGTCAGATAGCTTTAAGGTAGCGCGACTCGGGTTGCGAATGACCACAGTCACCAATTCTTGTCATGTGTCTAGAATTGTGTGTTCTGAAACTCTAATTCCCCTCTGGGATTGATAAAGTATCTTTGAATTGAATTGAATTAATAGAGTCTGATGTTCTTGCTTTAGCAGATGTAAATGTTTCTGGAAAAGTTATATCTGTGTGAGCACCGAATTCAGGCTAAAATACATGGTTTGAGATTTTGAGGCAGGCAGTTTTATATAAATAATATTTTCAATGAATATAAGAAAGAAAAACATGTGCTTAATGTTTTGTCCTAATGACGTTCAAACTGTTGAAAACACATCACAAGAAATTAAACCCATTTTCATTCTAATTTGGTTTGTATGAAATTTAAGTCACACTGCAAATGGATGCTAACGTTCCTTCAAAAGTTCCTGTTTTAGTTTAGTCACAAGGTCTCTTAATAACACTTTCATGTGTTCACAACTTGTATTTTTATTCATAATTCTACCATGTTGAGATTTCCAGATGTTTTTAAGTCTCTGATTAGTCACAATTCAGTTCAGTTGTCTCCAACTGCTCCCAAAGTCATCTCACGTTTGCAAACACATCTGTTTCTGACACCAGTGTGCTGGTCTCCACCAGACAGCTGGATCAGTCTCACCTCACGAGGAAGTTCGTCTGTAGGCAACTACACCTGCGGCGTGCTGGGAAATCAGTAGAGCTTATTCTTTTCATCCTTTTCTGACTTTGGTTTCAGAAACTTTTATGAAAACTGAATCTTCTCTTGCAAAGATTCCCTGTTAGAGACACAAAGAAGGCTGGATGAGCTTCCTTGGGCTTTCAGTGGGTCTCCAGCCCTCCGTGAATCAAACATGCTGCCAATTCACCAGGGAGCCATCACTGGGAATATACAGCAGCTCCTGCATCACTTTGTATTGTAATAGATGCATTGTGCACCTAAAGAATAAGCCAATCTCCATTCAAGCAGAATGAACAAAAAGGGAGAAGCAGAAAGAAGCTGGTGCAGATTCAAGGGAGAAGTAGTGTAATTAGAAGAAGATGGGATCGAACCAGGCTCCAGATGAGAAATCTAATTTCTATATAATGTCATTTAAATCCTGTGATCCAGGAATTGTATTTGAACTCAGATTATCGGAATCATCAGCCCATGAATGCCTAAGATCCCTACCGCTGTTTATGTGTGTGTGTGTGTGTGTGTGTGTGTGTATGGAGGAGAAGAGGTAAGGATTTAGCGTTCCCCAGGTTCACAAGTTGTGAGCTTTTTTATGATGATTATAGCAGTGGAAAGAAAAGATGGAATCTATTTAAAAGTTGAACAAAAACAGAGCGGTGGGGTAAAGGGATTGAAGTCAGCTCAGAAGGAGAAAACTAAAAGAAGGAACATAAAAAGTGAGTTCAACTTTAGAACTTTTATTGTTTGTTTGAACTTGCTAATAGACAGTTAGGAAATGAGGAAAAGGATCAGAATATTCTGAATGGTTTATGAAACATGGAGATGCAGACTCTTCAGATGCAGACGAAGCAAAGAGATGCTGATGGTCAAAGTTTACTCATCTGCACATCTCGTGGAAAAGCATGGATAGGAAAAATCAATAAGACAAACATTCTGCGATCTGTGTTCTGCCTTTTGCTATCTGCTCGATCGGTCTGAAAAAAATGAATCGAGATAGGCAGCCTAAGTCTCCTCCCTACCCGGTCGTCTCATGGGTCCCCGGAAGAACGAAAAAATGAATGCAAGTCAACGGGGCTAAAAACGTTATTTTGTTATCCGCTTTGCCGTACGCCCTGGATCATACATATGTTGTACTTCAAGTAATGATAGGTGTTTCGACCACGCCAGTCACGAACTTTGAGATTTATCAGCTTCTAAAAGTTTATAATAAGCTGGACTACAAATCAGACATCACCACTGAGTCTCCTCTCCTCTAGCGTAGCTGCTACTTACCACATGGCCAGATGTATGGCGGCTCTTTCCTCCTGAAGGTAGGATTTGAAGTTTGTTGAACTTACAGCCATTTTTCCTCAGTTCTTTGTGTCTGGTTCGATGATGTCACTTTGGCGATGCGCATTTGTAGTCTTGGACTTATTTTCACACAAAACCTAAATTAGCGTTTCCCCCCGTTCCAAAATAAGCGCGTTCTTGGTATAAAAAAGGTGTCTTTAAAATCCACAGATATCATATGTGAAATCCATGACATATAACAAGTGGATTTAGAAAATAGCGTTTTAGCTCCATTGACTTGCATTCAGTTTTTTGTTCATCCGGGGACCCATGGTGCGGACATAGATGGGCGTGACTTAAGCTCCTTATTGATTTTAAAGGGCAACTACGCAGTTTTGGCTTGCTTTTAGCACCCCCTAGTGTCTGTTTGAAAGAAAAACCTATCTCCTTGCTTTGCGTTCATTTTTTTTAACACCCTAATCCAACAGCTGAAATGTTTCCCTAGCCTTCCTTATGGCGCTTACACATTAGCGTCGGCACGGGCCCATACGGTACCGAACGCCACCGGGATTTGGTTTCACACACAGGTCCGATTTGCGTTTTTGGTGCCGAGGCGACTCTTTCTCAGAACTTCTCCCCAGCAGTCAGACTGAGACCGAGGCGACACTATAGACTGGTCTGCCGGCTGAACTACCGCCTCCGTTCTGTAAGAAGAATGAGCCAGTTGGAGGTTTCCTGCATGCACAATTCATTTTCATGCTGGATGCTGTTGAGTAAACTTCTGTCTGTAGCACGGAGCTGCCGTTAAGTGTGGGAACGGGAGAAAAGAATAGTTTTGTGTGTGTTTGCGTGCTCCTATTCTCTGCATCGGAGCTCTTGCCCTAGCAAGCAGACAGCTGCTCGGGGAAAAAACAGTGTGTATGTGTGTGGCACAGATTATGAGGACACACGCAGCAAATTAATAAAATAATGTGGTTCAGAGTCTCCAAAAGCAACACGGCTCATGTCCGCCCTTTGTTTACCTTATGGAGCGGACTTTCCTGTGCGTATTAAGCGCCTCCCACAAGCTTGGGGATTTCCGCATTCTTGAGAAGTCCCTCGGATTCATATGTGCGTCATGGATGGAACCTGTACCACCCGTACCAGCCCAAACTCCCGCCATTCAGCCCGACCAAACCCCGACCGTGCCGACGCTAATGTGTAAGCACCACTAGTGTCTAAAAAAGTGATTCATCACTAAATTAAACAAATCAGCTGTCTTCAAGATCTAAATCATGCAGGAACCAGACTGCAGCACCGGGTATGTCAGCTCAATTTTTTCTGAGTCCCAGCAAAGTCGTACGACACTGTGAAGTTGCAAGTGGAACTTTCTAGCCACGGGGGGTGGATGAGGACTGATGGTCTTTCATTAACCCTGTTAAGAATCACTTTAGCACATACTAGCTCAAGAAAATCATTTTAAAAATATGAAAAATTTGCAAGGAAGATGCAACAACATGGATTCTTGAAAATCCATGAACAAACTCAAGCTGCGAAATTAAAAAGCTACTTCCCACCAATCCGATGTCAGAGGTCACATCCATGATGGGATCAACAGAAACTTCCAGTCGTTCTGGTGTTGTCATTATTAAATAGGATGTGCAGCCCAACGGGGTGGGTCGAGCAGAACCCTAGTGTGTTTCTACCCTAACCCCAAACTAGCTCCAGTCTCTTACATGTCCCAGCACTTTATGTGGCATAACACATGTGTGACGCAGATGTTTAAATAGGTGGTTGTTATTGCATAAGTCTTTCAGAGGATTCTGACTCAACTCTGTAGTCTCAAATTATTCAGTACTTGATATTTTCTGTTACATTTTTATGAATCAAACTATTTTTGAATAAACTGTGATGTTCTTTTTGTTTATTATTGGTCAGAAGGATGAAAGCGTGTGTTAAGGCTGCCAGAGGTCATGAATGACTTCCATATGTATTCATTTGTTTTTATGTTCTTTCTTTTAAATTTGCAAATAATTTCCTTCATGAAATTATTTATTTATTTATTTCCATCTCAACATATACAACTCCTTGTTTCCTCGACCTGCCCAGAGGCTTGTAGTCAAAAGAGGAAAGACTAAAGTAGGAAGTTATTTTGAATTTTGAGTTTTCAGGTTAGAATGAGAAGAAACACTTTGTTTGTTTCAACTGATGAAGAAACCGAGGACACACACACACACACACACACACACACACACACACACACACACACACACACACACACACACACACACACACACACACACACACACACACACACACACACCGTGATTTGAAGGCTAAGGTAAAAACCAACTGTACCTTTTCTGTCTGTATCCTTTTTCCTATTTTTGTCCCAGTTTTTGTTTTATTGGTTTCTTTGTATCACATTTAACCTGATTTTATTTTCGCAACTCGTTTTTTTACAGCTGTGTGAGTGATGCTTCAGCTCTGTAAAGAATCTCGGCTCCCAAAACTGGAACAGTCTGATATAAATAAAGCTGACACATGTTTTAATTAAAAGAGAGCCAACATCTATTCATGTCTAATCGCTGGACTAAGTCAAATGAGTTGACCCAAAAACATTCATGGATGACGGGACATTCAATACAATCAGCATAAATACAGGTCAGTGCCAGCAGCTGCATCATCAGCGACACCGTTGGAACGTTTGATTTCCACGACATGAAGCTGTAGACAGCAAAAAATAAATAAAACATCCGATCACTATTGTCAGATTTTACAACCCTAACTAAACATAAATAAATCAATGTAATTATTTATCCTCCTAACTATCTAAGCTCTTTTGTCCCACCACCATCTTTCATTTAAATCTAGAAAACACTGAAGGTTGATTCAAGCAGAGAACTGCCACATTAATATTTTTCAGGTTTCTTGAATATTTTTATGGTAAATAATGATAATAAATTATTTCTTCCAGTTATTTTGTGAGAAACTTTGTTCTTTGTGCACAGTTCAGTAATTTCTGTTCAGGAATGTTGATAAATTGTAGCCCGGCCTGCCAGAGTTGCCCTCTGTCAGTTCTACACAGAGGACGAGTCTGGATAGAGGCACAGACCACCATGAGGGGTGGGACTAGCCACCTCAAAAATAACCAATCAGAAAAAAGGCGGAAATGCCGACTGCATCGTGCCATTCTGCAGTTTTTTAGCTGTAGTCAAAGATGGCGTCTGGTGACGGCTCAATCATCTTCCTTCAGAAGAAAGGCTTTTAGCGTGTCTTCTTGATGTGGTTTTAAAGACAAGTCCAAGTCAGTTAGCACTATGTTTAAAATATTTGTATTAGTTTAACTTTTCCTCCAATAGAGCTTTGACTGTGTCCCAACGGCAGTGGGGGACATTAAGTCAGAATGAGCGTCCCCCCCTGTGCACAATTGCTGAGGCGGCTGCTGATGGCTGTGGCTTCAAGACTGCTGGTGCTAGTAGTGGTGGTAACCTCCTGACCCACTGGTGGACACCAGAAATTCAGGGAGCTGCCAGGCTGAAGAAGGAGCCCTTGTAGGTTTTGGTCTATCTGTGGGTTTCCATACTAGGGGCAGCAGACAGGCACCAAAGCCTGTGTTCCAATTATAGGGCATCACACCTTCAGCTTCTAAGGATAACTCAATGTTCATGAGAGGAAAGCCCTGTCAGTGGTTGATCATCAGAGGAGGAGTGGCATCTGCAGGGAGTGGGTACTTTTCTGAGATCAGAGTGGAGACATATGGGTTTAACTGGTAACAGGATTTGTATTATGCAAAGGAAATTCCTAATCCTGCCTGCATTGGCTGAACTAATTATGAGTGATTTTGTGATTGGGGGACTGGGTTCGTTTCTCAGCCTATAGGATGAGCTTGGTTATGTTTTTCTTCCTGAATCACGAGTCCTAGCTTACGGTGAAAAGCACCGAGAGCCGACCCAGAGCTCTGTTTGCAGGATTTCGCTCTGCATCTGCCACAGATTGAATGTGCAAAAGCACCTTTATCTTGGCATGACTTACTTACCTTAAATGTCTTACTTTAACTTGGATAAACATGTTAAACAACAACTTTTATTTAGTTTGAAGCCCCCTTTGTCAAAACAAGCTGTAATCTTGACCCTAAGTTATTTCCCGGTCGCATAATAACGGGAGTAATGCAACCAGCGCGCCATCATGTGCCGCGTGGATTGACTCCAAAGGGTTAATGGCCATGCCCACCCACCATCTGATTGACTGCTATGACGTATGGAGCTCAGCGTAGAACTGCACGTCCAGAGAAGAAGCCTTCCTAAGTGTTGAGAGGTGTGTGTGTGTGTGTCTGTGTGTGTGTGTGTGTGTGGTGGTAGTGGGGGGTTGAGTGTTTATAGAGATAGTAGAGATGTGAATCCCCACCACCGAGGCTGATTCGCATCGCGATACGTTTCCAGTGATACGAAGCATTCACGATAAATTAAAGGTACAGTGAAATCATCTGTTGATATGACTCAACACGATTCTTCCCTGCTCGGGACTTTTGAATCATTTAACAACTATTTTCTGTTCGATTCAATTGATGATGCGATTTGAAACAATTCAAAACATTACAAAGTATTTACAAGCCCACATCTGGTTGTTAAACATCATTGTTTTTCCCCTCTCTCTTTCTTTGTAAAGGATGCACTTGATCCTCCACTGTTTTTGATTGATCAATAAGTTTAACATGAAAAGTTATTTCCCTTCATCAGTGTTTGTGAAAACTTTATCTTATACCTATTTTTATTGTTACAATAATCTTTTAAGAAAGGAAGCCCATCTTTCAAAATGAGCAATGATGGTTTGTTTTTCTAACTGTGGCTGTGCACCTCCTGGCTTTCGCTAAAAGGTATTGATGGTGCATTCAATGTACCTCAAATAAATGACATAGAAGGTAAAATATGAATAATCGATGTAACCATTGTCGTTACCAATGAGAGACATGCATGGAAAGATGTGATATATCAGTAAGTTGTATTTGATGCACACCGAGGTTACGGGTGCAGTCACATCGCTAGCATGAACAAACCACCGGTTCAGATCAGTGAATCTCTCCATCCCTTGTAGAGATCCACATGGCAACGCTAAAGCATGAAAAGCACGATAATTGAACAATATGTACCGATAAGTCGGTCAGACCACCATATAGACCAGTTACTGTTTTCACCTTCTTAGGGATCTACATCCCCCCCAAGGCGCTTCACAACACAATCAGTCATTCACCCATCCACACACACATTCACACGCTGATAGCGATGAGCTTCATTTTAGCCACAGTTTTCCTGGGGTGCATGACAAAAGCGAGGCTGTTGAGCACAGGCACCACCGGTCCCTCCGACCACCACCAACAGGAAAGGTGAGTTAAGTGTTTTGCCCAAGGACACTACAGCAGCATCCTCCATTAGGGGTTGGGATCGATCCTGCAATACCCTCCGATTACTGGACAACCCACTCTACCATGAGCTACTGCTGCCCATAAACACTGTTGTTTATGACAGCTCTGCTAATATCACGTGTTTATGGATCCAGGATATGTGTAACTTCTGTTCACAGCGGTGCTTAACAAGTAATGATTGAAGGTCAATACAGAGTGTTTATAAAATATTCTGGAGCTCTTTAGACTCTGTTAGCAAGATTATTAAGACCAGCGTTGCTCTGTGATCCTCCACACAAACACACAGGAGGTGATTTAAATCATTTTAAGCTCTATACATCTGCTGGTCTGTGCTTGGAAAAAAAGGAGGAAAGCTGCAAAAATCAAATTCAGCCTCGGTATAAAGGACCAATGTTTATTAGAAGGTCCCTAATTGGAGTGAACTATGATCTAATGTTCCTTTAAAGTCCAATATATTAAACTATATTCAGTGGACTGATCCACATCCAGTACTTGTCCTTTTGCCTGGT
>NC_091753.1:23841160-23848660 GCF_043380555.1 Nothobranchius furzeri
GAGGGCTTCCAGGGGAGTGAGCCGGGCTCCCTTTAGCTCACCCGGGCCCTGGGTATAGCACAAGTTGGTTGCGTGAGTTGCCGGAACCTAGCAGACAGTTGCCAGATCGGTCCTTTCAAAATATGACAGTTCCTGGATCTAGTTCCGGCCTAAATTAAGCCCTGCAATGACCTAAATGATCGTTACGCGGATCCTCTCGGATTTGAGGTTCAACAGTCAGATGGAGTGTTATTTACAACACCCTCGACTAAACCTAACCCTGTAGTTGAAACACACTCTCCAGTCTCCCGTTTTGAAAACTGGGACAACCACTGTGCTATTCCATAGATATTGCCCCAGTCCTTCATACATCCTTGAAGAGGGTTGGCAATTGTGACAACCCCACAACACCCAGATCCCTGCAGCACCTCAGGGCATTTTTAACTAGCTTGGGGAAAACTCTGCCTCCTCAGTGGAGGACATGCTGATGGTGTTGGGAAGATCCTTGATGTGTTCCCTTGCCTACCCTAACAAATCAAGTGGTTTAGTGGTATGATTGTCTGCCCTGAGACTGGGAGAGTGTGGGCTCACATTTATGGTCGGGCCATACCAAACACTTTAATAATGGGATCCAATGCCTCCCTGCTTGACACAGCATCGGAGGGTTCGATTGAGGGTGGAGGTGGGGTGGGGGTGGGGGGTTAAACCACCAAATGGTTTCAGGGTCTGCATCTCACCCCTTACTAGGAGATCGGTTAAAGGCAGAGAAAAGGTTTCACCAGCGTGTGAGGACTAATGGGACATTAGCTCGCCACCCAAACCATTACAGACCCTACTTTCCTATTCTGAGTTTCCAGAACCTCCTTAAGGCCAACATCTTGCCTGTTGGAAGGTCTGGGGTTAGGGGTTTCCCTTCTAATTTGTAGGCTGCTGGTTTGAATCCAGGTTCCATCCATGACAGTCATTGTGTCCTTGAGCAAGGCACTTCACCCTCCTTGATGATAGCCAGAGGGGACTGGTGGTGGCATTGCTTCTGTCAGTGTGCTCCAGAGCAGGTGTAGCTATTAGCTTATCAGCATCGATGTGTAAACATGTGCTTGAATGGTTGTACTGTAAAGCTCTTTGGTGCTCCGGACATAGAAAAACATGCTTTGTTATTATTATTATTATTATTATTATTATTATTATTATTATTATTATTATTATCATTGTAACCAAGAGTCCTTCTCAATGGCCTCAATGATTTCTTTTAATACCTTAATGTTTACTTCTGCAACCACCAAAGCCTGTCGGGTACTCCAGGGTCTTCTGTGTCCAGACTTCTGCTCCATGTGCAGTCCTTGTTTCATCTTAAGAGTGGATGGATGTTTAGATGCAGTGAAACATTCATAAACGGGGGATTATTTACTTTGTGAATTCGTTAAAATAAAAATGTTCCTATCACTGGTTGTTCCTAACCTTTGACCTTATCTAGAACTCAGATTTTGACTTTTAAGTTTAATGTTTGAGACGTTGCAGTCACGCAGTCTCTAGATCAAGCTGTTTGACAACACCTCTTCCTCGAGTCAAATGAGAAAATAAAATATTTAAAAATATTTCCAAGTGGCTGGGGGAGGGGGTGGTGGTGTAAATCTGAGTAAAATGTGAAATCATGTTTAGTGAAACTGGGAGGAGGATGAGAAGTACATGTCTGCAGATGCTTGAATGATTTCTGTTTATTTTCTACCCTCGCTTGTTTACATTTTCTCATTTCCTGGCAATTTTCCCCGTGTGAGAATATTCCCCCCCCACCCAGCACGGCTGGTGGCTTCTTAGACCAAAACAAGATGTGCTGTCAACTGAATTTCAATTAATACACCTCCAGGATTTTCTTCATAAGACAAAACGTCTGTAAAACAAACGACTTTGGCAGCAGCCTCTGGGAACAGAAGAGGTGCTGAAGATGCTGGTGGAGGACCTGTAGCGATGAACCTGGTCGGTTACAACTCAAACAATCACAGTCACTGTTAGCTAACAGATAAACAGAGATGTCCTCATGACCTGTGCATGACGAGCAGCATGAGGGAATCTGGGAAGCAGCCTGCCTCTACTCACTGTTTGTTTTGGACTCAGTGCTGTCTCATTTACACGTGTTAATTGCAGATAATTGGTTCTAATTAGATGAACAGGAAACCCTCTGGGATCATTCATACCTTTAATTTGAAGTAAATATCATTAATTAACATATGCTAATTTCCAGCCAATTACCATTGATTATGAGATACCAAGAAGGAAGCAGGGAAAGCAAACTTTTATCAAAAATAACAAATGAATCGGGGGGACTGGAGGACCACATCAGGTCAGATGCCCTGGGCTCAGGTCCCACTACTCTGCAGTAGCCATCCCTCACACTGCCTCCTCCATGTTCCACTCTGTGCCCACCATCTGCCGATCCCAGTGTGCCCACCAGCCTCCAGCTTCACCCCGTTTAATCACTCGAACATACCACCTTTACATCTCACCTGTGCAGCGTCCGACACACCTGACGTGCTCACCCAACATGCAACGTGTGCACTAGTGCTGACCGTGTTCGCAATGCCAGCGCTGCTTTGAGGACCCAGAACCTCGAGCTGCATTCTCGGTGGTGCACCTGCACAGGAAACACCCCGCTGGCTCTGCAGACAGAGGGCATGTGTCCACCGTGTGATTCAACAGGAGAGATTAGAGGGCATGCTGCTGAGAGAGAGAGGAGGATGCAGGAAGGCTGGGTGAGCGAGTGAGATGGTGAGAGCTAGAGATGGATGTAAACACAAATATCTGACCACACTACCAAGTGTTTTAGTGTTTCGACATGATGGAAAACAACAGTTTTGACCGATCCATAAAGCTCTCAGTTTCCACAAAATGAAGTCCTGTAGTAACATCTGTCGGATCTCCACAGGCGTCTGAATTCTGTCTGTCAGAAATCTGAAGGAAACAAACAGAATTAACCTGTGATCTGCTGGAAACAAAGTTTCACTCATAATATGACAAACAGCTGAAGTCACTCTGACAGTTTAGTGCTGCTTTAGCATTTTTACTTATTTCTCTGTTGAAAACTCAAATAACGAACGAAAGTCATTTTTAACTCAGAATTTCAAAGTGATAATCAGTCCTCACTAAAATAACTCAGTCGTTCGAGTTGATAAATACTTTTTTTTGGTTTCTCTGTTTTTATGAACACACACTTAGAGATTTTCTCATGTATTTAATAATATAAATAATATTTGTTATTTCTCTGAATTTGTCCTTGTTTGTAGTTTTCTCCTTACAGCAATTTGGTTGACGGTCTTTTTTTATGGTATTTCAGATACAAACGTTATAAACAAATACTTTTCATGCTACATGGAGCAGCAGTAGCTCAGGAAGTAGAACATGTTGTCCCGTAATACGAAGGTTGCAGGTCTGATTCCGGCTCCGACCAGAGGACACCTTGTCGGTGGTGCCAGTGTCTGGCAGGCCTCGCCTCTGGCAGTGCGCCCCAGGGCAGCTGTAGCTACGTCGTAGCTCATCCCCACCAGTGTGTGAATGTGTGTATGAATGGATGGATGACTGATTGTGTTCTGAAGTGCCTTGGGGGGCTGTAAAATCCTAAGAAGGAGCTATACAAATTAGGGGTTGTATGAACTAGTCGACTAGTTGACTTCACGGCTCTGTAGCGACTTTTTATACCTGTCATCGACTAGTCGCTGTCACGTGTTAATGACTGACAAGATGCAGTCCTCGGAAAAGACAGCAGGTGAGCCCCTGCGTCGGGAGGCGGAGGTGACGCGCTGTGCCAGAGCGTCGGTACTGACACCGGCGGTAAAACGGACATTTAACCAAACTGTGACCTTTACCCTCTTGCAATTTTACCTTCCCCTCACCCCCATCCTAATCTTAACCAGTTTGCGCATGCAAAGCTCTGATCGTTGACGCGCTCCATACATCTGCGTCCTGAGCACCGCCAAATCAGGTGTCACCACCTCAAAAACAAATTAAACACGCGATCGTTCATGTCGGCTCATTTCCTTTAATGTTTTCTGTCTGTTATTTGTGCCTGATGCGTTTCGCTGCCGCGGAGCGAGGCGCATCACCTGTTTAGTTCTCCGGTGACGCACCCCCAAGATTCCACTATCTCCGCTCCGTTCCGGCACAAACTCTGCAGCAAAAATGGTCCCGTTGTAGTCGGCCGGCGAGCAGCGGCACTCCGCTGTTTTCTGGTCGGTAGATCGTTTAGAACTGCAGTTCAAAGGTAACTCATGAGGTGAATATAAATGAACCCAGTTAGCAGTTTTTCTTTAGGACTGAGAGGAGATGCAGGAAGATAATAAACAGAACAGAAAAATAGTCAAATAAAAACAAGTTAGTTTTGTACCTGGTGGTTGCAACAAACAGACACCATTGAAGGTAATCAGAAGTGAGGAACAGAAAATGAAATAATTATTTTAATGTTTAGAGCAGCAGGAACTCTGAGAGGCTGCAGGCGCATCAGTGAGTTTGCTGCCACTGCGCAGGGGGAGGTGGGAGAGGGCTGAAGTAGGATTCAGAAAGTACCGTTATTAAAAGAGATGCATTAACTTAGAAAATGTGGGCGCAACTTTAATTGTCAAAAACTCCAGCGAACCTACCTAATACAAATAAAGACCATCTACATAACACAATCAGAAAGGATGAAATAAAAATGCCAGTTATCTGGCTTTATGATCTGATCCTGATTCCAGCAAAGACAGTTTTGTAACACGGTCTTCACTCGTGTAAAACTTTATCTTTATATTTTAAGTTAAAATAAAAAATGAAAACTTCTTTAAGTGCTGTTGAACCTTTCAAATATCCCATCATTAAAATGTAAGTCTGATTTTGTTCTGATGCCAGTTGGAGAAGCTATACAGGTGCTGGCCAGTAAATTAGAATATCATCAAAAGGTTGAAAATATTTCAGTAATTCCATTCAAAACGTGAAACTTGTACATTATATTCATGCAATGCACACAGACCAATGTATTTCCAATGTTCATTACATTTAAATTTGATATTCATAAGTGACAACTAATGAAAACTCCAAATTTGGTATCTCAAAAAATTAGAATATTCTGAAAAGGCTGAATATAGAAGACACCTGCTGCCACTCTAATCAGCTGATTTACTCAAAACACCTGCAAAGGCCTTTAAAAGGTCCCTCAGTCTTGTTTTGAAGGCACCACAATCATGGGGAAGACTTCTGACTTAACAGCTGTCCAAAAGACAATCATTGACACCTTGCACAAGGAGGGCAAGACACAAAAGGTGATTGCTAAAGAAGCTGGCTGTTCGCAGAGCTCTGTGTCCAAGCACATTAACAGACAGGCGAAGGGACGGAAAAAATGTGGTAGAAAAAAGTGTACAAGCTCTAGGGATAACCGCACCCTGCAGAGAATTGTGACGACAAACCCATTCAAAAATGTGGGGGAGATCCACAAAGAGTGGACTGCAGCTGGAGTCAGCGCTTCAAGAACCACCACGAGGAGACTCATGAAAGACATGGGATTCAGGTGTCGCATTCCGTGTGTCAAGCCACTCTTGAACAAGAAACAGCGCAAGAAGCGTCTCGCCTGGGCCAAGGACAAAAAGGACTGGATTGATGCTGAGTGGTCCAAAGTTATGTTTTCTGATGAAAGCAAGTTCTGCATTTCCTTTGGAAATCAAGGACCCAGAGTCTGGAGGAAGAGCGGAGAAGCACAGAATCCACGTTGCATGAGGTCCAGTGTAAAGTTTCCACCGTCAGTGATGGTGTGGGGTGCCATGTCATCTGCCGGTGTTGGCCCACTCTGTTTCCTGAGGTCCAGGGTCAATGCAGCCGTCTACCAGGAAGTTTTAGAGCACTTCATGCTTCCTGCTGCTGACCAACTTTATGGGGATGCAGACTTCACCTTTCAACAGGACTTGGCAACTGCACACAGTGCCAAAACCACCAGCACCTGGTTCAAGGACCATGGTATCCCGGTCTTGATTGGCCAGCAAACTCGCCTGACCTTAACCCCATAGAAAATCTATGGGGTATTGTGAAGCGGAGGATGCAATACGCTAGACCCAACAATGCAGAGGAGCTGAAGACGACTATCAGAGCAACCTGGGCTCTCATAACACCTGAGCAGTGCCACAGACTGATCGAGTCCATGCCACGCCGCATTACTGCAGTTATTGAGGCAAAAGGAGCCCCGACTAAGTATTGAGTGCTATACATGCACATTCTTTTCATGTTCATTCTTTTCAGTTGGCCAACATTAGAGAAACAAACATTTTTTCATTGGCCTTTAGAATATTCTAATTTTCTGAGATACCAGATTTGATGTTTTCATTGGTTGTCACCTATAAATATCAAAATTAAACGTAATAAACATCGGAAATACATTGGTCTGTGTGCATTGCATGAATATAATGTACAAGTTTCACGTTTTGAATGGAATTACTGAAATATTTTCAACCTTTTGATGATATTCTAATTTACTGGCCAGCACCTGTAGTGATCTGTAACAGATCCGAGCTACTGGGTGGAGCTGTTGTCCGATTCTAGTAGCAGCTCCCTCCTGAAGCCCTGTTCCAGTCAGCATGAGCTTGACTGTGTGACATACAGTATTAGCACCACTGGGTACCAACAGGAGACTATTACAGGATGGTTTTGGCCCTGCCATTTGGTGTGACCCACTCATTTAATTACATTACTCAATCCATGGATGTATTTTAAATTTAACAGCAGAGTTTTTCCTGGAAGCAAAGCTGACTAATCAGACTGGCCAGAGATAGGAAATGTATTACTAAGAGATTTAACAGCAATATATACCCAAATACTTATTTTACTGTTTGTGAGAAGTTCAGATGGATATTAAAGCAAAGATTCTAACGTCTTTTTGAAATAACTTTTGCCAAATGGACTTGTTGTTTTGTGGCTGCAAACCTTTAAGCATTTGTGACCGGGGTAATAAAAATAAACATACAGGAAACCAAATTAGAGTACAAAATATGAACATTTTGACCAGTAGCCAACCCTATATAAATACATTGTTAGGGTAACAACAGGATTTCTAGGCACAGCCAAGGTGTTGAGGGGATCCGTTTTGGTGGCCTGAGGATCCTGTTGGCTTCATCACAAATTGATCTTCAGCTTTGCTGGAGCGGTTTGCAGCTCCTCTAAATCCAAGACCATGGTCGTGAATCGGAAAAGGGTAGCATGCCTTCTCCAGGCCAAGGATGAGGTCCTGCCCCAAATGGAGGAGTTTAAGTTTCTTGGGGTCTTGTTCACGAGTGAGGGAAAGATGGAGCACGTGATCGACTGGTGGATTGGTGCTGTGTCTGCACTGATGCAGGCGTTATACTGATCTGTTGTGGTGAAGAAAGAGCTAAGCCAGAATGCAAAGCTCTTGATTCACCAGTTGATCTACGTTCCTATCCTCATCTGTGGTCAAGAGCTTTAGGTAGTGACCAAAAGAACGAGATCGCTGATACAAGTGGCAAAAATTAGTTTTCTCCGCAGGGTGGCTGGGCTCTC
>NC_091753.1:23851160-23858660 GCF_043380555.1 Nothobranchius furzeri
CGGGGGGGTGGGGGGTGGGGGGGGGTGACTCCACTCCACACAGACCAAGCCATTTGAATGCAAAGCTTCAGCTGCCACAAATCCACCCCTTATGCCACCCTCCCACCGCTCCACTCTTCTCCAACACCCTTCCATTATTTGGCTGGATTTCACAGCTATCTTTGATTGGGTGGGTTAAGCCGTCCACGGATCTCCACTGGAGATATGTCATCAACATTCAGCCACCTCCCCATGTGGCCATTAGCATAAAAATTAAAGAATTATTCACAACGAAAATAAGCAGTGAATAAATGAATTAATAAATAAATTAATTTGTACATCTACTTTGAAAAAAAAAAACATCTAATGTTTTTCTCTTCTCTACCTGGAGGAATAAAAACAGACTAATGATATTCATTTAACTGAACGTTTAACAAGGAAGTTACTTCTCTCAGTAATGGCTAACCTAACTAAAAGCGAGGGCGCATTAGTTAAATTAGCTGAAGCTGTTTTCATTACACTGGAAGTTAGGGTGGCCAAACCATCGCATGAGTGCTGCTAATGGACTGAGGAAGAGTAAGGTAGTCTTGATAAACACACTAGAGGCACATTTAGGTGGGTGTTTACATAAAGCATATACCCACAGTGAGAACCCGTAAACAACACGATCATGCAAAGCCCAGATTATTCAGTAGCAGGTCTAGTCATTGTTTTCTGCCAAAGAGATAAAGCACAATAATCTATTTGTAAAAATCTAAACAAAAGGCTTTTCGTCATCGATTGTAAGCTATTTGAATCTCATTAAACACCTGTTAAAATCAACATGCTTCAACCCAGCTAGCTGATGGTTTTGATGCAAGAAGGCAAAGGCCAAACCAAAAGGCAGTCATAGAAATGAAAACGGTTTAAGACGTGTCATTCTGCCAGTGTACGCCATGTTCTTTGTCGTTCAAAGGGGGGAGCAGTTGTGTGATGTGAAAATCAGCATTTTTTACCACAGGGTGGCGTAAATTATGTTGTTGTGGAGATATTTCCTCCACATTTTTGGTGTTGAGAGTTTAGAAACAGTGACTTAAAAGGTATGGTTCGCTCGTTTAATCAGTACATGTGCCATGGTCTCTAGTAGGAATGGATGCCTTATAAGTCGTTCTCCGGGGGAATATGCCACTGTGATGGTTTCAGAGTGTTATTTCCTGAAATTTGGCGATTTAATTAAGACCTAGACCAGAGTCTAAGACTGGCTAAAAGCAAGGCAGCTCAACCACTGACTTGCAACATGAATGTTTTGTGTCCCCGAATAACACAAGCCAGGAGGAGTTTCTGCTGTGTGGTGAAGTTGCTAATGCTAATGGTAATCTCACACTAGTCAGGGCATTCTCTGCTGTCTCCTGGATGTTAAAACAACAACAGCCTTCCCCATTGTGAGTCAAGATGGGTGAGTCCATGAATGTCAAGGGACAGTGTGATGTAGACATGTCAGGCTTTTCTAATCCTAGAGTTTCACTGTTAATTTTCTATCAGAAGCTAATGCAGGAGGTCCGTGTAGGAGACTATTTTCATCTTTCTTACATTCATTCTGTTTTCTATTCATTTTTGTGATACACAGAGCGAAAAGAGCAGAGCCAAAAGAGCTTGTTTTTGCCTTTGCCGCTATGTTTCAGCGTCCGCTGCCGCCTTCGTAAGAGCAAACGCCAATGTTGGTGACGTCACTTCTTTTTTTTAAATTTTATTTTCAGTTATTGACATTAAAATAAAAATGAAAAAAACTAAATTGCTGAAAGCCAAAATGAAGAAGGGGACAGAAAGAATAAAAACTTATGTTATCTGCCCCTTTTAAATAAAATAACATTGATACCAATGAAACAATTATGTTTGCTGCCTGTCTCCAGCGGTCAATGGGCGATCAGGCGGGGTACACCCTGGACAGAAAGCCAGTCCATCACAGGGCAACACCGAGACACATAGGACAATCACACACACACACACACACACACACACACACACACACACACACACACACACACACACACACACACACACACACACACACACACACACACACACACACACACACACACACGCACACACACACACACACACTCACACCTAAGGACAATTTGGACAGACCATTCAACCTAACAGTCATGTTTTTTGGACTGTGGGAGGAAGCCGGAGTACCCGGAGAGAACCCACACATGCACAGGGAGAACATGCAAACTCCATGCAGAAAGATCCCAGGCAGACGCACACCTATCTGGAATAATCCTGACATTTTGCAAAATAACAAAATGATGAACCTTCCGGACTGGAAAGACAAAGGAATCCTATACCTGGAACACATATATGAAGGATTGGACTTCATCCCATTTAATCAAATAGTCTCCCAATTTGGAATGAATGAGAATAGGTTTTTAGAATACCACCAAATTAAATCTGTAGTCAAACAAAAATTTAAGCTCAATAAAATAGAATTACAAACACCACCAAGGGTACTAGACTTCGATAATCTCAAACCCCCCAAACTACTGTCTAAAGTATATAAGACACTGTCCAAAATAGACGATAAAATTGCAATCCCTATTGAAAAATGGGAGGTGGATCTATCAGTTAGCTTTGACCAGAACTTCTGGTCCAAAACTTGTTTAAAAACTTTTAAAATGATCAGACACCCCAATTTACAATTAATTCAGAACAAAATTCTACACAGAGTACACTATACAGGTCATCAGATGTTCAAGATGGGGTTTGTGTCATCTGACACCTTTAGACACTGCACAAACAACGTTCCTGACAATTACATTCATGCACTGTGGTCCTGTCCACCTGTCCAGGAATTTTGGGGTAGAGTATGTGAGGATCTGTCAAAATGTCTGAAATGCCATATCCCAACTTCCCCCTCTCTTTGTTTACTGGGAAACCTGGACGATGTCCCGATTGAAACATCTTTGGTTCACGTGGTTCTGACTGCCATATGCATCGCTAAGAAAACTATCCTCTTGAATTGGAAAAAATAGAGAAACTCTCTGCATTAACCAGTATAGAAATCTTTTGTTAGATCATATTGCACTTGATTTATCCTCTGCTTACACTTCAAATCAATCTCTTTGGGCTCCTTTGATCGGTTCCATCATATAGCGATGATGGGGGACCGTTGATGTTGTCCTGCGGGATGATGTGGGTGGGGGGGTGGAGGGTCTGAGTTTGGAGTATCTGGATGTTCCCTGGAGGTGGGTTCACTGAGGGTGTCTGGGACTGGGGGGCCGTTGCCCCCCTCTGGAGGTGCTTGGGTTGCCTCGAGGGGTGGACTGCTGGCGGTCGTGAGTGGGGCCCCTTGGAGGTCTTGGCGGCGGCCATGGATCACTGCCTGGCGGCTGCATTGCCCCTGGGCGGGTCTGGGTGGGGGCCTGGGGGCCCAGGGTGTGGGGGTGGCTAGCCCCGTATGGGGATCTGGGCGGGGCCTTGGGGGTCGGGTCCTGACATGTATGCTGCCGGGAAGAAGGCAGGAACATGCAGCAGTGCCTGGCCCAGGTTCAGGGGCCCCATGTAGACCTTGGCTCCTCTGCTGTTCCATCACAGGGGAGGTCCAGGAGGGGGAGGACCCAACCTTACCTGGATGTCCTATGTCATATATTCTGGAAGTTGTACAAATGCAGGGATGGGCATAGATTTTCTGCTGGGGTGGGGCTGGGTTGGTGCCCTCGGACTCAGTGGGGCTCTGTAATGCTGCTGCTTTGGGCCCAGGCAGGATGGGCTGGGGTCTCCATGCCCTTGGTGGCAATATGACAACGGAGGTGCCTATTGGGGCCAGTGGGGGAGCTGGCTCCCTGGAGGGCTAAGCCCAACCAGCCGTTCCTCCCCATCCCCGCATATTTCTCTCCTCCTGCTCCCTCACATCATCAGACAAACATACACATAGGACCTTGGGGGGTGGACAAGTCAGGGAGTGCGGGTATGGTCCCCATTTCCGCATTCCTGTGGCAACCTGCCTCATAATTTTATTTGCACCTTATACACTTCCTCCGATGACATTCCATGCAAACACACACTTAGGGCCTTGGGAGTGAACACATTCAACAGCATTTGGCAGGGGGATTTCTCAGCCTCCTCCCGAGTGCCGGTGCCCACTTCCGATTTTAAACTGCACTTAGACACCGAGGGCTGTAGGTGCAAGTGGGGTGGTGCGGTGGCATCCGCTGGCATAGGCCAGACAATGCCTGCACTGCCATCTCACCACAGCCATGGAATACACCTCATCAACACACAACACTATAATGGAGCAGGCGGGGGGAGACTAGGGGTCTTAGCACACCTCTGTTGTTGCTTGGCTTTCTGGGGCTGGAGACTAGGAGGGAGATCTGGCCGTCTGGTTGGGGTCTGGGGTGGTGGGTTGCTGTGCTCGGCGTTGGGCGGGGGAGCCTGCTCATCAGCACCCCAGCAGAAAGGGTCCAACTCTGGTAACCGGTGATGGTTGTACCCAGTGTGCAGCAGTACCGGGACCAGAGTGAATAGGGTGTGTAGGGGGAGCATGAGTGGGAGTCCGGCGTGCATTTTTGTAAGTCTTTGGTTGTATGTGTATGTGTGAGCAAGGGGGAGGGAGTGTGTGACTGTGTTTGTGTATGACTGTATATGTCAGGTGGGGCCTTTGACTCCTCCCCTCTCCTGGGACCTCCTTTGATGATATAGATCTTCGTCTCCCCTCCCCCTGCCACACCTGGTGTGGGGTGTGGTGCCTTGGTCTGCCTGAGTGTTCATGGTCAGGGGGTTTAAGATCTTTGGCGCCTGCCTGGTCAATCCCGGTGGCTGCCTGGTGGGGTCTGGGTCCCTGGGCTCTGCTGGGTCCCCGGCGGGGGTGGTCGCCCCTGGGTCCTGGGTCGCTGGGTCCCGGGCTCGGCCAGCTAGGGGGTGGGAGGCTGCGGGTGGGCATGTGGGCTTGCCGCTGATATCTCCCGGGGCTCCGCCGGCTGCTGGTTGTGGCCCCCCGGGGCGATCCTCTGCGCCTCTCAAGGGGGGCGGGGGGCCTTTCTGGTTGCATTCTCCTCGGGGTTCCTGTGTTCTGGGGTAGCGCCTGGATCTCTGGGACTTGGAGCTCCCCCCGTCTCCCTACGCATCTTTGGGGGCAGATCTGTGGCCCCTCACACTCTCTATTGGGCGCTCCGATAGAGAAACCTTACATAAACAAGCGCGTGTACACACACAGGTGCTCACATGGTGCTCTCAAAAGTATGGGCTTGGGCACGTTCAACACATGTCTCAAGGCTGTTGTTGCCACTAAATGCACTGTGATTTTTTTACCGTGTGATTGTTCAGTTAAACA
This sequence comes from Nothobranchius furzeri, assembly GCF_043380555.1. NCBI lineage: Eukaryota > Metazoa > Chordata > Actinopteri > Cyprinodontiformes > Nothobranchiidae > Nothobranchius > Nothobranchius furzeri. Next base: position 23,856,454 of record NC_091753.1, read on the forward strand.
ATGTTGATTTTATATTTCATCATCACGTTGACGCAGTGATAGCTTGCTCCTGATGTATTGTTGTGTGTCCCATTTTTTTCTGCTCTTCTCTTTCTGCAGGTCTAGAAGCAGACTCTTGTTCATTATTGTTTATTTTTGTGGAACCCCCCCCCCCCCCACCCTCCCTCTCTTCCCACCATTTGTCTTTTCCTTTCTCTTTCACCTCTGTCTCCGTGTCTGGTCGGAATTACAAAGCATTCAAAAACAATAACAATAAAATTTGAAGTATCAGGCGTGACATTTAAAGCAGACGCTTTGATGATCCACCTGAGAATAAATCTGTAAGGCTTGTTACCAACATTCAGACATCAATTCTGCTTGCTTCACAGCCAGACAGAACACAGTTAAAAAAAAAAAGAAAGAAAGATCCCAGGCTGAGAAGTGAACCCAGGACTTTCTCGCTGCAAGGCAACAGTTCTAATATTAATTAAAAATGGGTTTTCAGTGTTCCACACCTTTAAAGCTGCTTTTGTTATTTTCCTTCCATTCCACTTCAACAGCAACTCTTACAGTTTTGTAAATGCTGTTAGTTTGGCGACATCTGTCAATGTAATTTCCTACATTGGGCGACGGTGGCACAGGAGTTAAGTGCTCGCCCCGTAATCGGAAGGTTGCAGGTTCGAGCCCCGCTCAGTCTGTCGCTGTCGTTGTGTCCTTGGGCAAGACACTTAACCCACGTTGCCTGCTGGTGGTGGTCGGAGGGACCGGTGGCGCCAGTGCTCGGCAGCCTCACCTCTGCCAGTGCGCCCCAGGGCAGCTGTGGGTACATCGTAGCTCATCCCCCCCAGTGTGTGAATGTGTGTGTGAATGGGTGAATGACTGATTGTGTTGTAAAGCGCCTTGAGGGTTCCAGGACTCTAGAAGGCGCTATATCAAATACAGGCCATTACCATTTTACCATTTTTGCTGACTAACAACCAGTCAGCATGAGGTAACCACAAGTCTTGCTCAGTGATTCTATTCAGTACATACCCCCAATACAGGTTGTCTGTTGGTCCCTGAAACGGCCTGGGAAATGGTGATTTTGAACCAACACAGTGAAATGGAGACACAAGCATTCTGTGAAGGTTTGATAAAATTATCTGGAAGTTCTGATGGTGGAAGCATGCTTATTATTGCTGTTGAGTTTGACAGCATTTACTACTGACGCTGAATCAACCATCAGGACCAATGGCTACATTTTTGTCAAGGCCTTCTGAAAGTACCGGCCAGTTGAGGAGGATGACTAGAGAATGATGATCTTTTACAAATAAGACCACTGCCAAAAATCTTAGTGTCAGTGACGATGAGAACAATGATGTTGCTGTGGTTTTCCTTTTGCTGCCACATCAGAGATCTGCATCACACACATTAAATGTTGTCTATTGCAATGATGCTGACAAGGACTCTGGTCCAAGTGATGGTCTCCACTCACTGGGTCGCCCTTTAGAGATTCAGGGGTTTGGTTCCTCAGAGGTTTGAGATGATGATGCTGTATCTGCCTGCCCTGACTTTGAAGACAGCTTCACAAAGAGTGTGTATGTAAGGAGGTCCACACTCCAGTGGGAGGAACTAGATAGAATTTCCTATGTCAAGACAAAAAAAGATCTTTAGAATTAACAAAACAAAAGTATTTAAGTGATTAAAACAGTTTAATCACATTTAAAATGTTTTGAAAAATGCAAATGCTTGACCATTATTCAGTATAGCTATTTTATAGATCATTGGGATCTTTTATTTTGAAGTCATTCACATACAAATGAAAGAAAACTCTCAGAAATCACAGTACCTTTATATGTGAGGCAGTGATAATTGTTTCCGTACTACCTCACCATCTGCAGTGTTCTTTGTGTCATGAGGAAGCTGTCGTTTTCATGATGATTCATCTGAGTGGTGCTGCTAGCTGCTTTTAGGGCTAAATCATCTCTGCACCAATTTGCAAGCTATTTATTTTGTTGATGACTTGAGTATTATCCCATTTGGCAAAGACTCCAACTCCACTAGGGCCAATACAACATCTCCCTGAGGAGGCGCTAGGATTATCCGGGTAGACGGGCTGTAGGGGGTTTGAGAGCTAAAGAACGTTAGCATGATGGTCGTCAGACTTTCACATGTCTGATGTTCTCCAGAGCATCGTGTTCACAGAATGTAGAAAACTGATCAGAAACTGATCTGAAAAATCAGGGCCA
>NC_091753.1:23861160-23908660 GCF_043380555.1 Nothobranchius furzeri
GAGTACCATTGAGGTAGCTTGCAAAGTTATGGCTGGAGAATATGAAATCAAAGAAAAGAAAAGTTGGTAGATGGATAAACTTCAAACTTGTCAACAAAGGTGTGCCATGGTTAGTACAACTAATTGAAGGGTGAGTATAACATTCATTTTTAGTGGAAGTGTGTACAGAGAGGAAGAAGCAGGTGGGTTTGGATGCAGATGCAGATATTGAGGGAGTTGGGGGGGGGGGGGGGGGGGACTAACAGAAACAGACAGCGGGGGTGGGTGGAAGCATGATTTTGAAAAAAGTCTCTAGCAGGACTCTAAAGAATACTGTTACCATGACAACACATATATAACTCCCTTGGTAAATAAGATGGACAAAACCTTGTGGGCATTAATTATACTATATTATACATATACATATTGTATGTAGCATCACACCTGATGACGGTACATTCATCTGCCCTTTGTCACAGATTATGACTCCAGATATGCGGATGAAAATGGATGGATGGATGTAGCATCCAGAAATGGTCAGTTTTTCATGTACAAGTTGACCTGGCTGTGGAACACTGGACCAGCTCTATACCCTAAGGGGAATCTTGGAGGGTGCGTAGGAATTTGCCCAACCAGTCTACATGTGTTTTGTGGATTTGGAGAAGGCGTTTGACCGCATCCCTCGAGGGGCCCTGTGGGGGGTACTCTGGGAGTATAGGGTACCAGGCCCTCTGATACGGACTGTTAGGTCCCTGTATGACCGGTGTCAGAGCTTGGTCCGCATTGCCGGCAGTAAGTCGGGCTTGTTCCCAGTGACAGTTGGACTCACCGATTCTGTTCATAACCTTTATGGACAGGATTTCTCGGTGCAGCCAAAGTGTTGACGGCATCTGTTTTGGTGGCCTGAGGATCAAGTCTCTGCTTTTTGCAGATGATGTGGTCCTGTTGGCTTCATCAGAACGTGATCTTCAGCTTTCGCTGGAGCGGTTCACAGCAGAGTGTGAAGCAGCTGGGATGAGAATCAGCTCCTCTAAATCTGAGACCATGGTCTTGATTCGGAAAAGGGAAGAATGCCTTCTCCGGGTCAGGGATGAGGTCCCGCCCCAAGTGGAGGAGTTTTGTCACACCCTGTCCTGTCTCCCCATTCTGTTCAGTCATGTGTCTTTGTTAATTGCTCCCACCTGCCTCTCATTTTCCAATCACACAAGTTCCCAGCCCTCATGTATTTAAACCCCTTCAGTTCTGTGTCTCTTGTTGGCTCTTTGTTTCATTGTCCTGCGTGTTCATCGTTAAATCCTTGTTTTAAATGTTCCTGTCTGCCTCCCTGCCTGCTTCTTCCCCTGCACTTGGATCCTCACCTCCGCTTCACTCACCAGCACGCCTGACAGAATGAGCCAACCCGCTAAAGGATCCAGCGGGAAGATTCTCCCCTGGGTGTGCTTGCTCCAATTCCTTACCTCCAACCACCAGCCGGCTTCTCCTCCTCCGGCGTCACCTCGCCGCAGACGTAGCCGTCAAACTTCAGCCTCAGCGATCCTCTCCACCCTCCCGGAGCCGGATGGAGCCTTGGACGGGGAGGCGCAGATGGACCGCTCCTGCTATGTGGGCACCAGATTGGCTGTGTGCTCCCCCGGAGTTGGCCCACGGTGTTGGGAAGAATGCCGGGCTCCACCATCACCCCTTGTCCCAGGACAGAGCAGCTAGCTCACCGTTGTCCCGGCTCGGCGCGCCAGCTTGGACCCGCCCCCAGTCAGACCAGCAATCCTGTCTCCGGTCCAATCAGTGCCTCCGTCATCTGCAGGCGGAGGAACCATGCCTACAGCCCAGCTGACAGAGCTTGCCGGTCTCCAGGCGGAGCTTGGCTGGATCCATCAGCTCGTCAGCCTCCAGGAGTTCCAGCTGGACACCCTATCCTCCCCGAATAACCAGGAGAAGGTTTTGTTCCAGTAAGCAGCTCCCTCGTCTCAGGGCCAAAGGATCGAGTCCGCAGTCCACCCAGCAGAGCTTGCCGGTCTCCGAGCTGAGCTGGCCCAACTCCATCAGAGCCTCAGTCTCCAGGAACTCCAGCTGGACAATCTATCCTCCCTGCTCTCCCAGTTTCCGGCGCCACCAGTTCAGTCCGCTCTTTTCCCAGTGGTGACCCAAGAGGCTCTTCCCCCGGGCCGGCCAGTCCAGAAGTCGGCAGCCCCTCCTGCAGAGGCTCCGCCACTCCAGAAGTTGACGGTTCCAGTCCGGAAGTCGACGGTTCCAGTCCAGAAGTCAATGGTTCCGGTCCAGAAGTCGGCGGTCCAGGTCCAGAAATCGGCGGTCCAGAAGTCGGTGCCTCCAGACCAGAAGCCGACAGTCCAGGTCCAGAAGTCGGCGGTCCAGGTCCAGAAGTCGGCGGTCCAGAAGCCGGCGCCTCCGGACCAGAAGCCGACAGAGGTCGACGCTCCTTCCAGTTCAGAGGTAGACGCTCCCTCGTGTCCAGAAGTCGACGCCTCCTCGTGTCCAGAAGTTGACGCCTCCTCGTGTCCAGAAGTTGACGCCTCCTCGTGTCCAAAAGTCGCCGCCTCCTGGTGTCCAGAAGTCAACGCCTCCTCGTGTCCAGAAGTCGACACCTCCTCATGTCCAGAAGTCGACGCCTCCACTCCAGAGGTCGACGCCTCAACTCCAGAGTTCGACACCCCTTTCAGTCCTGCGGTCGATGCCCTTTCCAGTCCTGTGGTCGATGCTCCTTCCGGCCCTGTGGTCGACGCCCCTTCCAGTCCTGTGGTTGACGCCCCTTCAAGTCCTGTGGTCGACGCCCCTTCCAGTCCTGTTGTCAACGCCCCTTCCGGCCCTGTGGTCAACGCCCCTTCCGGCCCTGTGGTCGACGCCCCTTCCGGCCCTGAGGTCGGCCCCTCCGGCCCTGAAGTCGACGTCTCCTCTGGCCCTGAAGTTGACATCTCCTCCGGCCCTGAAGTCGACGTCCCCTCCGGCCCTGAAGTCGACGTCCCCTCCGGCCCTGAAGTCGATGTCCCCTCCGGCCCAGAGGTCGACGTTCCCTCCAGTCCAATGTCTCCCCCTCCAGTCCAGAGGCCGACGTCTACCCCTCCAGTCCAGAGGCCGACGTCTCCCCCTCCAGTCCAGAGGCCGACGTCTCCTCCTCCACTCCAGTGGTCGACGTCTCCTCCTCCACTCCAGTGGTCGATGTTTCCTCCTCCACTCCAGTGGTGGACGTCCCCTCCTCCAGTCCAGTGGTTGACGTCTCCTCCTCCAGTCCAGTGGTTGACGTTGTCTCCAGTCCAGTGGTCGACGCCATCTCCAGGCCAGTGGTCGACACCGTCCCCAGTCCAGTGGTCGACGCCGTCTCCAGTCCAGTGATCTACGCCGTTGTCTCCAGTCCAGTGGTTGACGCCGTCATCTCCAGTCCCGTGGTCGACATCGTCGTCTCCAGTCCCGTGGTCGACGACGCCGTCTCCAGTCCAGTGGTCGACGCCGCACCCAGTCCAGTGGTCGACGCAGTCTCCAGTCCAGTGGCTGACGCCGTCTCCAGTCCAGTGGTCGACGCCACCATCTCCAGTCCACTGGCCGACGCCGCTGTCTCCAGTCTAGTGGCCGACGCCGCCATCTCCAGTCCAGTGGCCGATGCTGCCGCCTCCAGTCCAGAGGTCGTCGCCGCCGCCTCCAGTCCAGAGGTCGTCACCGCCGCCTCCAGCCCAGAGGTCAAGGACATCTCCTCCGGCGTCTCTACCTCCGGTCACCGCCAGTCCTGATCCTCACTAGGCGCGGGCCCCCAAGATCCCGTCGGCGTCTCCTCCTCTGCCACAGACGCAGGCCCCCAAGAGCCCGTCATCGCCTCCTCCTCTGCCACAGACGCAAGCCCCCAAGAGCCCGTCGGCATCTCCTCCTCTGCCACAGACGCAGGCCCCCAAGAGCCCGTCATCGCCTCCTCCTCTGCCACAGACGCAAGCCCCTAAAAGCCCGTCGTCGCCTCCTCCTCAGCCCCAGACGCAGGCCCCCGGACTCTACTGGTCCCTGCCTCCTCTCCATCGGTCCGTCTCGGCCCTGCCTCCGGGTCCTCCTCCTCCCGCCCTACTCTGTGTTCCTATGGGCGTCTGGGATCTGCCCTTTTTGGGGGGGGGGGGCTACTGTCACATCCTGTCCTGTCTCCCCATTTTGTTCAGTCATAGGTCTTTGTTAAATGCTCCCACCTGCCTCTCGTTTTCCAATCACCCAAGCTCCCAGCCCTCATGTATTTAAACCCCTTCAGTTCTGTGTCTCTTGTTGGCTCATTGTTTCATTGTCCTGTGTGTCCATCATTAAATCCTTGTTTTAAATGTTCCTGTCTGCCTCCCTGACTGCTTCTTCCCCTGCACTTGGATCCTCACCTCCACTTCACTCACCAGCACGCCTGACAGGTTTGAGTACCTCGGGGTCTTGTTCACGAGTGAGGGAAAACTGGAGCGTGAGATCGATAGACGGATTGGTGCTGCATCTGCAGTGATGCGGGCGTTGTACCGGTCTGTCGTGGTGAAGAGAGCTGAGTCAGAAGGCAAAGCTCTCGATTTACCGGTCGATCTACGTTCCTACCCTCACCTATGGTCATGAGCTTTGGGTAGTGACCGAAAGAACGAGATTTCAGATACAAGCGGCCAAATTGAGTTTTCTCCGACGAGTGGCAGGGCTTTCCCTTAGAGATAGGGTGAGAAGCTCGGTCATTCGGGAGGGGCTTGGAGAAAACCCGCTGCTCCTCCACATCGAGACGAGCCAGTTGAGGTGACTCGGGCATCTGGTTAAGATTCCTCCTGGATGCCTCCCTGAAGAGGTTTACCAGGCACTTTCAACCGGGAGAAGACCTAAAGGAAGACCTATGACAAGCTGGGAGGACAATGTTTCCTGGCTTGTCTTGGGCTTGGAAGAGAATGGATAGATGGATGGATGGTCCTCATCAGTAGTTAAACCTCATCCATTTTATTCCTGAGGATTTCTCAATCATTGATTGTTGCAATGGTTTGAACTTCTTCTTCTACCCTCTCTCCTTTGCTTCTGCTCTACATTCTTATCTTTAGCTCTATGGGGTTTGGGGGGTCATAGTTCAGGTGTCAAAACACTGCTCTTTCTAAATAAACAAGTGGCAAATAAAATGCTTTTTATTCTGAGCAGAGTTTAGGGTTGTTGTCTTGTCGAAAGATCCAGCCCAGCTGCAGCTTCAGCTTTGTCACTGATTCCTGGACATTGGTCTCTGCAGAATATGTTGATATTGAGTGGAATCCATGCATCCCTCAACTTTAACAAGATTCCCAGTCCCTGCACTGGCCACACAGTGCAGTGAAGCTGGCTTGTCCAAATGTGCTGTTCTCACCATTCCTAACTTCTGTCTGAGATTTTTCTTGGTCGGTCACTTTGAGCCTTAACTTGAACTGTGCGTGTGGTCTTCCATTTCTTCCATATGTCCCTACCTATGGAAACAGCTGAAATATCTGAGAGCTTTCTGTATCCATCTCCTAAACCATGATAGTGAAAAATCTCTGTTTTCAGGTCATGTGAGAGTTGTTTTGAGACCCCATGTTGCTACTCTTCAGAGAATATTCAAGAGGAGGGAAACTTACAGTTGCCCCCCTTAAATGCTCTTTCTCATAACTGGATTCGCCAGTGTATGGAGGTCAAAGGTCACTGAGCTTACCAAACTAATGTGGCAAGATGGAGAAACGAGGGCCCAGGCAGGATTAACCTGTGATATTCGGTTCCCAGACTCCCTGGTGAGAGGCACACACACTAACCAGTCAGCCAAAGGGGCATCCCGTGGCCAAGTAGCCAGGGCGCATAATGCATCAGGATACAGTAACAGGATATTCACTCTGTCACACTAATTTTCAAGTCCAATAATTAGTTCGAAAGGTTTTGAAATCAATAAAGTGACAACAGTGTCCCACTGCATGCACCTGCCCAATTTTGTTAAAACAATTATTGCACACATTCTGTAAATCATAAACTTAGGTCACTTCTCAAATATCATTGCATGTGTCTCCTATACGAAGTATTTAACTGACATTTTTTATCATAATGGCCAATGATCTATACAGGAAAGTCATGAAGATAAACAAGGCTGCCCAATCTTTTGCATCCCACTGTACATACATACATTCGTACATCTCCTACCTTGTTCCTGGGATGTCTCTATACATCTCAGGTGACAGAGGCAAACCCAGACTTTCCTCTTTCAATAGATTTTTTTTCCATAGAAATAACCATAAATACAATTGTACCAATAAGATGCAGGGTTTGTTATGTTTTACTTGTTTTTAGTCCATATAACTAAACAGCATTTACATGTGCTTTATCTTAGTAGTAAAGGACACATCTTTTATTTATAGCTTAGTTCAAGATAAAAAAAAAAACCACAACAATTGGTGGGAGGTCATCTTTGTGTGACACACTAACAAAACATCTCCTGACATGTGAAAAAGCTTGTGACACATATTCTACCATTTCCTTTTCCATGTGTATGAGTGACATACCACAGCTTGAGACCTAAAATACAAGTTTGTGAAGAAGACCCATTGTAGGTGTTTGTGGTCTCTGATGTCTGATGATGGCCGTGGACAAGCTTCCTCCAGCTACAAAATGATTGTGTGTTTGGTGATGTGTATATTGTACCAAAGTATAGGGTGAGACTGTGTGTGAATGTTGTGAAAATTGCATTGTGTGTGTGTGTGTGCGTGCATGCGTGTGTGTGCATCCGTGCATGCATGTGTGTGTGTGTGTGTGTGTGTGTTTGTGTGTGTGTGTGTGTGTGTGTGTGTGTGTGTGTTGGGGAACTCAAGGTGCAGTGGAGCAGATAGCTCAGCTCTATGCATACTAAAACCACCACCGCCATCGGCAGCTGAGATAGAGCTGGGGGGCTGGGGGAAGTAGGAAGGGTGTCTGGTGGGGAGATGATGGGTGGTGTATTCTTTCTTGGTGTTGGGGGTAGGAGGGAGGTAGAGAGTTTTGTGTGTGTGTGTGTGTGTGTGTGTGTGTGTGTGTGTGTGTGTGTGTGTGTGTGTGTGTGTTTGTGTGTGTGTGTGTGTGTGTGTGTGAGAGAGAGAGTGTGTGTGTGTGTGTGTGCGTGTGTGTGTGTGTGTTGGAGGAGGCATGGCGTGGTGGGGTGGGGTGGAGGGGATCAGTGAGCTGAAAAGAGGGAGAAACATAGCACCCCAGGAAACCCGTTTCTTATCTTACCTCTTGGTTTAGTTAATCTGATTACAAATGACTAGAAACACAAAGTCAGAAGGATGAAGAGAAAAAAATCCAAAAGAAGAGAAAATGGCAGGCTCAGTTATGTTGTAGAGCATCCATCTGTGATATGAACATAACCCTACATAAATAGCTCTGAGAGCTTTTTGAGCTAACTGTTATGCACATTCATATTTGACAACAAATGTATTTGCTGTCTGTTTTTATACATAATAATAATGCTTCACATTTATGTAGCACTTTTCTAAGTCAGGGACTCCAGAGGGCTTTATAGTGCAATCATTCACACACTAATGTTGATAACCTATGTTGTAGCCACAGCTGCCCTGGGACACTGACAGAACCGAGGTTGCCACACAATTACTGTTTCTCTTACCACCAATGGCAGGCAAGGAGTTTGAAGTGTCTTCCCCAAAGACGCAACACCTGGCACGGATGGAGTCAGGGGTTGAATTGACAACTAGCTGATTACAAGGTGAACCCCTGAGCCACATTGCCCATTAGCTACCATCATAAACATGAACATGTCCATCCATCCAACCTCCAGTGTGTCCTAGGTTTTCGTTTAGGTGTTCTCTTGATTGGACGTACTCGGAAAACCTCATGAGGTAGACGTCGAGGAGGCATCCTAACTAGAATCCCAAGCCACCTCAACTGGCCTCTCTCGGTATAGAGGAGCAGAGGGTCTACTCCGAGTCTCTCCTGGATGACTGAGCTTCTCACCCTATCTCTAAAGGAGAGCCCAGTCACCCTGCAGAGAAAGCTCATTTCGACCGATTTTATCCACAGTCTCATTGTTTCGGTCACTACCCAAAGCTTGTGACCACTGGTGAGGGTAGGAGCATAGATCAACCGCTAAATCAAGAACTTTGTCTTCCAGCTCAGCTCTCTTTGCATCAGGACAGAAAGATACAACCCCCACATTACTGCAGACGCAGCACTAAACCGTCCTCGCACTCTTTTTTTCCCCTCACGCGTGAAGAAGATCTAGAGATAAGTCCCCAGACTCTGCTTCCTCACTGGAAGATGTGCCAATGGGATTGAGAAGGTCTTCAATGTACTCCGCTGATCGATCCACAACATCTAGAGTCGAGGTCAATACTGTCCCTACTATAAACAATAGTGCACTGCTTTCCCTTCCTGAGATGCAGGATGGTGGACACGAATCTCCTGGAAACAGTTTTGAAGTCTTGCTCCATAGTTCCACCGATTTCCTTCCATGCCAGGGTTTTACCTCCACAACCACCCGAGCTGCATTCTGCTTTTCCTCCCAGGACCTACCATCTGTCTCTGTAGTCCAAATGTACAAAAGGCTTCCGTTCATCTCCAAGATATTGGAAAGGTTTGTGGCTAAACAACTCACAGCTTCTCTTGATGAACATAACATCTATGATAGTTTCCAGTTAGGTTTTTGTAGAGCTCATTCTACTGAAACTGCTCTTCTTAGGGTCTCTAATGACCTTCTGACTCACAGTGACCCAGGGGAGTGTTCTGTTCTGGTCCTCCTGGATCTGACTGCAGCCTTTGACACCATTGACCATCACCTGCTACTGGAGATGCTGAGAGACTGGGTAGGCCTATCAGGATCTGCTCTGGAGTAGTTCTACTCTTATCTGTCTGAGCATTCCTTCTTTGTGGCCATCTCCAAGTTTCGGTCCTCCACCACCTCCCTCTCTCATGGTGTCCCACAAGGCTCTGTGCTGGGGCCTCTACTCTTCCTCCTCAATCTGCTTCCTCTTCAGCACATCCTGAGCTCCTTCAAAGGAATCTCCTACCATCTTTATGCAGATGATATCCAACTGTACATCTCCTTTAAGCCCCATGAGTGTCATGGTCTGCATCTGCATCTTTCCCCATGTGTCTCCTAATGTTTCTCCATCCCTCTCTGGATTCTCTTTTGTGTTCTCTTAGCGCCCTCATGTGTCCTTTGTCTGCATCTCTGTTGTGTGTCTTAAGTTGTAGCCCCAGCCTCTTGTTCCCCATTCATTGTATGTGTGTATGAGTTTGTGTGTGTCAGTATGTGTATGTGTTTGTGTGAGTTCTTCCCTTAGTCTTTAGGTTTAGTTTTGTGTTTTATATAGTGTCAGGTTTATCTGCCCTCCACTGGTTCTCTTCCCCATCCAGATAATTGTTGTCACCTGCCTTCCCTCCAGCCTTACTCCACACACCTGCTTCCTGTTTCCCTAATTGCTCCTCCCTGTCTATATAAGCCCTCCTTGTGTCATTGTTCTTGTCGGTCCATTGTTGTTTGTCAGCATTATTTTTTCTGTCAGTCTGCTCGTTCCTCTGGTGTTTTTTGACTCTCTGGATTTTTTGGATTTTGGCTCCCTGCCATTTGGATTTATTTTTGTTCTTCCTCAAAATAAAGGATTTTTACTTTACATATCCACTTCTGCCTCGTGTCATCCTGGGTTCTGCATCTTGGGTCCTAACCTCCTGCTCCTGAACGTGACAATGAGATGTCTAAGCTGCAGCTGTTACACACCTGCTTAGACTCTATTAAAACCTGACTGACTGGGAACTTTTCTACAGCTGAATGAAGATAAGACTGAGATCCTCATCTGTGCCCCAGACAAGCTGGTTCCCAAAGTCAGAGACTCCCTTGGTCAACTTTCTTCTCACACAAAACCCTCTGTCAGGAATCTTGGTGTGACCTTTGACCCAGCTCTCACCCTGGAGTAGCATGGCATTTCCATTGTTCGCTCTTCCTTCTTCCATCTCAGGAACATTGCTAAGCTGAGTCCCATTCTGTCCGGCTCTGAACTTGAGACAGTTCTCCACACCTTCATCTCCTCACGCTTAGACTACTGTAACTCTCTTTTCACGTGTCTGAGCAGAACCTCCCTGAACCGTCTACAGGTGGTTCAGAATGCCTGTGCTCGGCTTCTGACCAAGTCCTCCAAACACACCCACATCACCCCGCTTCTCCTCCAGCTTCACTGGCTGCCAGTCAACTTCAGGGTTCATTTTAAGATCCTGGATCTGTTAAAGTAATCTAGCCTAGATTTAATAAAAGAGAATCCTTTTTCCAGACGCTCCAAACAACCAATGGGAGTGTCGATCACAGAGTGAACGACTTTCCCCCAGTTACCAGCAGTCCAAATCTCTAGCCCCCCCTCGTCTCTTTTCCAGGATCCCTACTGACTCACAGCTGGTGGAGGCAGAGGGAATTGCTGTCATGCTACCTACAAATCCTGTACACCATCACTACTAGATGGACCTTGTCTCCAACCCCACACGAAGCTGTTGCAGAACTGGCGAGGTCCTTCAGTGACAGATTGCAGCATCCTAGATGCACAAATAGAAGCTGGGAAATTAAATGGTACACTTCCAGATAACTTTTCCTCAAAAACTCAACACAAAGAACAGAAGAACATAGTAATAATCACATTATGTGTTGCTTGACCAATCATTTTGCTGGAATAGAGTCACTCAGCAGCCAGAGTGATGTAGCTCAAGAGGTTGAGCAGGTTTTCCCGTAATCGGAAGGCTGCAGGTTCGATCCCAGCTCCAGAGAGAGAATTCTGCTGTTGTGTCCTTGGGAAAGACACTAAACCCACCGTGCCTGCTCGTGACGGTTAAAGGGAATGCTGGTGCCAGTGCTCAGCAGCCTCGCCTCTTGTCAGTGTGCTGCAGGCCAACTGTGGCTACATAGTAGCTCATCACCATCAGGGTGTGAATGTGTGTGTGAATGGATAAATGATGCACTGTAGTGTAAAGCACTTTGGAGTCCTCTGACTCTTAAAGGCCCTATTCAAGTGCAGGTTATTTATCATTTGTTTGAACAACTTTAGTCTATTGCTAGATTCGATTGACTTTAGTATGAAAATTCAAAATAGTAGCCTAGACCAGCTGTAGCTGTAGCAACACGGTTTGCTCTGCAGGTCGGTCACGTTGCACTTTATTGTAACCTCAGCAGGTTACAATACCACTTGCCTGAACAGTGTTGTGTCTGGCAAGTCACAGCACTCTAGGGAAACGTTTTTATTTAGTTATCTATTTATTTTAAAATTCAAAAACTCAATACATTTTGATTTAGAAAGTATGGTGGTCACAAAAAGACACTGATTCATTAACATTAGGAGTTTTTTATTATTCTTTCATTTTAATGTTACTTCACAGTTTCCTGTGAATATAAACTACAAAGTCTCTGCCTTGATGCAAAAAATGATCCATTTTGTATATTTCATAAATTACATGCTGCTGGCATTTTGTTTCACAAGAGCTGAAAAAAAACATGATCACGTCTTCAAGGACGCACCAAAATCTGAGGCAAAATTCTTACTGATCCTTTCTGAAATATTCTTATTATTGGTGGGTAAACACTGAGCAATTGGATATGATCCAAATCCAATTAACAAGGAAGGCAGGCACATGAACCCAAAATGGAAATGAATGTTTTCTGTGCAAATAGGGCTAGGTTGAGAGAGGAATGTGACTGAACGAAGACTTCAAACAGAAGAAAATAAAAACAAACAAACAAATTATGATGTATAATGTAGAGTCATGTACGGCATAACAAACACAGATCCCATCACAAGTAGTGGCACCTGGTTCGTTCTGACTCTTTTAGGATTACTTTTAATTTGAAAAGTACTGAGGAGGAGAAGCATTTAATTTCCATGTCCTGACTCCATTTACCATCTGCGTTCAGTCTGGTTTCATCATCTACAGCCTGAGGGTGTGTGTGTGTGTGTGTGTGTGTGCGTGCGTGCGTGCGTGCGTGCGTGCGTGCGTGTGTGTGTGTGTGTGTGTGTGTGTGTGTGTGTGTGTGTGTGTGTGTGTGTATGTATGTATGTATGTATGTGTGTGTGTGTGTGTGTGTGTGTGTGTGTGTGTGTGTGTGTGTGTGTGTGTGTGTGTGCGTGCGTGCGTGCGTGCGTGTGTGTGTGTATGTATGTATGTATGTGTGTGTGTGTGTGTGTGTGTGTGTGTGTGTGTGTGTGTGTGCGCGCGTGCGTGCGCGTGTGTGTGTGTGTGTGTGTGTTTCCATAAGCATGTGTATGTATATTACAGAATGATGGGGTCCTGAGGTCTTGCAAATGAGTGTCTGTATAAAAGAGCAGAAGGAAGGGTGTGTGAACCTGGTCATGCCTGTGACTTTGTGTGTGTGTGTGGTGGCGGTGGTGGGGGGTGTCCCCGTCAGTGAGAAAGCCCAGGGGATGAGCTGGGCTCCTCAGCCTCCTCATGATGATTGATGCTGGCAGGCCCCACACGCCCCGGCCGCCCAGCTAAATTAAAAGCCTATTTTGTAAAGTTGTAAAGAGAACAGAATGGCTGGGGAAAGGGCGTTTGTGTGTGTGTGTGTGTGGGTCACAGCCAGGGCATTCTCCAGTGTCTTTAGTATCATGATCCCCTCAGAGGATAACCAGAAGGGGGTTTCCTCCATGTCCTGTGCTCAGCCTCATTGCTGCCTGACAAACACACGTTAGTCTGGAAATGCTATCACCTGCTTCAGTAAATGAACACCAGTGGAAACATTAGTCCTGGGCTGTTCTATGACACCAAATGTTTACATGGTTGGAAGAGAGAATCACTTTGATCAGGAGCTGGAGACAAGCCCAAGGAGACCAACAACCAGATAGATAGATAGATAGATAGATAGATAGATAGATAGATAGATAGATAGATAGATAGATAGACTAAAACAATAGAAACTGTTATTGTAAATTATGAAAACCACAATCCAAACAGTTCAACTATGCCATCAACTCAGTCTCTCATGCTTGGACAGAGAGTTGTGCAGGGACAACAGTCTGCTACTGCACAAACTTCCTCACACACCTTCATGTAGGCGTGTGAAGCTTTGTTCATGAAGGTCTTAAATCTCCTTTAACCCAGCCACTTCCACCTCCAGAGTGAACTTCAGCACCACCACAGAGCAGGGGAATCGCTATCTTAAAATAATAAATGCATATTTGTTTTGGAGGGGTGTCCCTTCAGACTTCACCATACAATGAAATGAAACAGAACTAATTTAAATTAATAATATTTCATATTATATATAATCTCTCTCTCTCTCTCTCTCTCTCTCTCTCTCTCTCTATATATATATATATATATATATATATATATATATATATATATGTATGTATGTATAGTTCTTCCTGGGGTCTGGAAGTAGAGGGGCATCATTTATGCTCTGAACCAATAGAATAGCTTGTTGTTGAGTTTTTGTGGCTGGCTTTCGTATTAACCAATCACAGAAAGAGCAACACTGTAAACTGGAAACTTATGGAACGTGGCATCAAAAGATTTGTAAACACTCTCCAGCAGGTAAAAAAGCTGGTCAGGAATCAGATCAGTTTGACGTTGGGACATAGGATTACACAAACCGATTATATTTATATAATATAGGATGGATTATGACGGTCTGACTGAATTTATGTGTTTAACTTCCTGATACAAGCTGTTTTGCTGTTGCGTTTGCGGCTGGCTTCGTGGGGCTTGCAGTAGAGTTATTGTACTTTTATTGTTCAAAATAGAATAGTCTGGCCTTTCATTTAAACAGTGGCCTCTTTGGATAGGACCATATTGTACAGTTGCCACTGTGTTGTTCTTGATATGTGTATTTAGTGTCTTTTTACGGACTTTTCACTCAGTGGCTCATTGGGTGTTGTTGAGGTAGAAAACGTTTATTCCATCATTTAGATGAGCCTCTCACCGCAAAGTATGTGGGCAGTTTGCATACAGTATGTTGGTAAATATTTAGTATGCTTTTGGAACAACTTTGTTGATGGAAGTGTGGAATGTGTTGAAAATGTTGTCTGTCAATCTAATTTAGTCGTTCAAATTTTACTTATACAGCACCTTCCACAACCTTACCAGAAGCCCAAGAACAGCAGTGGCGGCTCCAGAAATGTTTTTCTGCAGGTGCTATGAAGGAGCTAGTCTTTTCATTGAGGGTGCTATGAAGGAAGTGGTCATGCGTACCTATTGTTCTCTAAAACACCTTCAACACTAGCAGATACACATGCGTGCACAAAACCTCAACAACACCTGAAACAATCATTAATATACATCATAAACATATGAACAATCGCTGACTTTTCCATGAAATCATAAACACATACAGCCACACAGAAAACCATCTATAGTGTTGCAAGGTTAGCTAACTCTAGTGTTAGCATTTCCAGTGGCAAAACCCTTGACTGCTGCGGCGGTTGAGGGTTGACTCATCATCGAGATCCATAGGTTCTTGTGGGTCTGAGATCACTTCCAAAGATTCATTCGTTTCTGACTGAACCCGTGGAAATTTGGGCAACAAAAACCGATCCATTTTACCACTAGCTCTACTTTTCACTAGTTTGCAGGTGGAAAAGGTCAGAGGTTAACATCAATTTCCTGTTTTGGTTTAAGTTTTTACTATCTATATGATAATTTACTGATTTTTTTGTTTTGTATGTTAAATATTATCACATCCACACATTAAATTAAAATTAAATTGTAAAAAAAAAAAATCTAATATTTACTTGGGGGTGCTATGGGGGTGCAATGACTATTCCAGGGGTAGCTATAGTGCCCCCCTGGTGCCGCCACTGCTGAACAGGCTTTGTTCTACCTGAACGTGTTTTAATTGGTGCTACACCAGCACACCGCAGCACAGAGGAGGACGCTCACTAATACCAACTGAACATGTGCAACAGTTAAGAGCAGATGTTGAGCGTAGAAAGTACAGCTTGGACCAGCTCCTCTTTTTAAGATGGTCTGTTTTTGTTGGCCCAGTCCAGCTTATTGCCCAAGTACTTGGATGATGACACTATTTCAATACTGTCTTTGTCTATGTGCACCGGCTGACATGTAGAAGTTTTCTTCCTGAAGTATAAGTTTTCTTTCTGAAGTCCAGAACTGAGTTTGTGATTTTAAGATAAAAAGAAAATCCTCAACATGAGGACCTCAAACTGGCAACAAAACGCAGTTGAGGAGGGTTGTGACAGTTGGTAGCAATGTCACTTTACAGCAAGCAGCTCTCTGATACAAACTCCCACTGCAACCTTTGAGCATGTAGTTAGCATGTTCTCTCGTTGCATACATGGGTATTCTCAGGGTGCACCTGTTCTTTCGTGCACAAACCAACAGCATGTATGTCAGGTAATTTGTCCTACAAGTGATCCTAGGTGTAAAAGTGTGACTGCTTATTTGTCTTTGTGTGTCTCTGTTATGGAATTGTGACCTGTTCTGGTTGTCCCCTATCTCTCAGCCAATGACTGTTGGAGTTAGACATCACCTGCCGACACTCTACTAAGAAACAAACTCTAAAAGTTAATGAAGATAATGAACTTTAGCTGAATGGCTCTCATATTTCCTGTTCAAGTTTCTCGTGATCCTTTTTCCAAATGCTTCCATCATTTGAGATGGCCATACCAATCAGCACAGCTGTCCTTTGCTGCTTATTAATCATCAACACTTCTGATTGGTTGGCCAATAAGGCTTTTTGGATCTGTAATTCCTACAGAATCTGATTAGGCATTCTCCACTACATGGGCAGATGATTCTAACTTTGATCTTTGGGTCTTCAGTTCATAATATGCGCTGATGTTTCTGTACACTGTACCAACCATCTGCTTATGGTACCCACCATGAAGTGGTTTTTCCTCCCATGATGGTGCCCTCAGCTTCTTCTCTTCCAATTTACATTGTCCAAGACATTTACAGAGTGTTTCATCTATCTGGCTCATTTTCCTGATATAGTCTGTAGCTTGGATGTTTCATTTTACATGGAGGCACTGATGCTCACTAGACCTTTGCCTCCTTCTTTCCACTTATTGTATAACCTGTAGATATCAGATTCCTTCTCTGTGGACTACCTTCCCTTTGTCACCATTCTGACACATTTATCCAGCACAAATGACATTCTGAAGTCCCTGTTGTAGACCCTAGTGGTGTGGATCACTGAGTGGATCTCTTGTTAACTCAGCGTACAGCTTCATGTTAACCATGTAGTAAAGGTGACTGCTACTGGCCCATTTCTGAGTCAGTATACAAAGCAAGTCTTGTTGATTATTTGACTTAGGCAGTTCAGGTCTACACAAAAGAGCAATGGAGGAAGATCGTCTCTTTGGTATACTGAAGATTTGATGGAGAATTGTAAAATTAGCTTTAGCTTGGTCTCAAGAGCAGATTACCACAGCCTCGCAGAGTTTGCAATAAAGGCTCTTAGAGTGTTGTTGATCATGTAGAGCAGCGGTCCTCAGTAGGTGGCCTGCGGGCAATGTGTGGCCCATGGGCTCCCTCTTTGTGGCCTTGTAACCCCTGAACCCCGTGCCCCCCCCCCCCCCCCCCCCCCCCCCCAGTACGACGGGCATACGGGAGGTTTGCTGGCACACACAGGGCTAGTGTAATGAACAGCTAGCAGCAACGTGGGTGCAGCTAAGCGACTTTCAGCAGACAGCAACCCCCCAAGTGGCCCTCAGACTATTATAATTGAGGACCCCTGATGTAGAGCTTCAGGCATACCAGGACCCATGTGTTTGTCACCGAATCACAGGCTTTCGTGAAATCAGTCCAGGCAGTACTGATTGTTTAGTTGAATAGCTGGGAAAATTTGATTTTGATTTCTAACAATGTGATGCTGACTGGACTTGATTCAGAGATATTTGTGTTGTATGCTCTTTGGTCTTTTAGCAAGCGGGCATCATTGTTTTACGAGGTTTTTTTTCCCTTCCAGTGTATTTCAGTCTCCAGGTTTGGGGGCTTGAGATGTGTACTGCCCCCTTCCTGATGCATCTGAACATTTAGCAGCAAGATGAGAACTAAATGGATCAACAGGAGCAGGAAACAGGTTCTGAAGACTGAGAAAATTGGACTCCTCAGAAAGGTTCGGGCTTACAGTCAGTACTGTAGCCAGCTACTGGGGACGACTTGTTTGATTCTTTTATACAGTTTATTGTGCTGCCTGTGAAGGTTGGTAGCAGTGTGTGTTTGTGTGGTTTAAGCAGTCAGCTCAAGCAGGCTTTTTCCTTCAACTGACACCTAAATGTTACAAATCTCAAACAAGCTAATGAACAGAGCTCCAGTATGTTCTGGTTATTTGTAATGAGATGGAAACTGGATCACCATTTCCCTTTATTCTCCTGACTAGTTGGTGTGTTTTTGACAGCACAGTCTAGACAGATTTCCAAGAATAGAAGGACGGTTATGTTTTGGCTGCATTAAGGGAAACGACCCATCCAGCAGACCCCCCTTCTGTTTTCTCCTGGCCGGGACCAGCTCTGGGCCAGGCTCTAGGGGCCCTTGTGTCCTCAACAGATGGGACTCTCACAAAAGGAACTTGGGTCTGCCAAGCTGGTCTCTTGTACACCCGATTAGATTTCAATAGCAAAGTCAGAAATGATACACTGAGTGTTTGGAGATTCAAACAGAGCAGTCTGACATCAATGAAAGACAAATGCTTTGGAGAGGGGAAGCAATAAGAGGATTTACCTGGTATTACTCTCTTTGGCTGCAAATATGGCTTTCTGTCACTTTCACATAGAAATTCCTGCAGAAAAAAATACTCACACAAAACTATAAAATGCAGTGTATTGGATTCCCCTGAAAAAATAAATAAATAAAAACCACATTTTTTTCTTATTTAATAAAGATAATTTTTACACAGTTTTTCTTATTAGCAAGATAATAATTGCCTTTTTAATAATTAAAAAAAGTCATTTTACATGTTTGGTGACATTATTGATGGGCTAAGTAAGAGGAAGTCAAGCATGTTCCATTTGTTGAGTTGAATTCACTTTTACTTAGTTTTAGGATTGAGACTCTGGGATATATTATTTTCTCTGAACTTTGTAGTCTATTCAGACACAAACCCCCATCTGATCTTCTGGATGTTTTTTCTCCAGGATCAGTTGACTAGTATAGCATGCTCCACAGTTACATGTTGATGCATTTGAAATGTATTAAGGTTAGCTATGTGTTGTCACAAGAAACAACCAGAAGATAACTAAAAATGCAGATTCCAAAGAGTTGCCATAGTTTGTCATGTGAATCCACATACCATAGAAAGTTCAGGCCTGGGTGCTGATGTTGACATTGCCAAAGTCGTTTCAGGTGTTTCAGCTGCGCTCCACAAGGTTCTAGTGTAAGTTTCTGGTCACCACATAACCAGCCTGAATGCATTTTAAATGCATAAACTTATAGGTGTGGTATTTAGTCAGCTGACCCAGGAAAAACAAGGCCACATCCAGAACATGGGGATTTGCCTCTGAACAGGCACGCATCTCTCAGGTGTCTGTGCAAAGTTGACAAATGACAATCTTATCTCTGGGTTCTGGAGAATCCCAGAAGGGCCGGTGGGCTAGGGAGATATCCCATCATAAGATCGAGAAGACTGCAGCAACATCCAGCCTCATGAACTTCATTCACAAGACTTCTCCGACAGCAGACATGAACGACACGCCCATCATAATGGTTCATTCAGCAAGAGAAAACCTCTCTGATAGAAGAAGTAAGCTAAATATCTGCAACACTCTCTGCTGATGATCAGTTTTTTTGTATCTCCACCCGCTCTTAGGCCACCAGACGGATGGAGATGTTCCTGGGCTGAATCATCCTCCTTGTCCATCTACATAGTTCAGAGACAAGAGTAGTTATTTCCCATTGTCTCCATCCCAAAACAAACTCAACAAACGAGACATGTTTGAGGGACCCATCATGTTTGGTTATTATTTTCTTGTTAAGTAAAAAGACTGAGCTATATTTATTTATTTAGTTTTTTTTAAGTTATCAATAAAACAAATGGGCTTTTTTGTTTCAATTTTTTATCATATAAACTGCTGATGTGCATAAAGAATGGCATCAGGCTGACCCTGATTAACAATTTATTTCAGCCACCAGGATTTGTTTTTTGTTCTTTTAGACACGAGAGTCGTCATTAATCCCTCCAGACAAATGCAATAAAATAAGTTCAAATTAATTCAGTAAAATAAATCAATGCTCACTAGTGTTTGGACCAAATAATAAATGAATTCCTAAATTACCCATTGTAGCTGATGAGCCAATATTTTCTCCAACTCAACAGCTATTCCAAGTTAATGGCTAGTCTCTGGAATTACCTAATTTATGAGATTATTTAGAATAAATTCTATGGTTATCTTTATGGGTTATTTGTAAGCTAACATATCACCAGAGGAAGTAGAAATCATGTAAAGTAAAACTGATAGTGGTGTAAAGGTTTGTGAAATAACATCACAATAACTGGAACTGTAGGGGTCTGGAGTTGTTTAATGACACCCTCAGCACACATAGTAAGTGGGTCCATTTGAACTGTATTATTGATGCGCTAAAATAGCTAGCAATTCCTTTTTGAGTAGGGAGATAATAATAAACTCTTGTCTGGTTTGATATCTATATTGGAAAACAAGAAACCAATAACTGCCTATAGTACTCTTGGGATCTTGTTTTTAAGATTGCTGTGCTGAACCGCTCTGTTCAGTGGTGTCCTCAGCATAATTCTCTCTGGTCAGTCAGTGAGACAGTCAGACTGACAGCAGGGTTCATGTTAAACCCAGTTCACGCGGGATTTTTTAACCATCAGCCAATTTTTTAAACATGAGACCATACGCGTGGTGTAAAAAACACAGACACACCATGTCATACAAGTTTATTTTTAGAGCACTTTACACATGACATCAGAGCCCAAAGTGCTGTACAGAGAAGGAAATGGAAACAAGAACACAATCACAAACACATTTGGAACAATGGATAATATAAAAAGCATTAAAGGTAAAGTCATACCATAAAGGGAGCTGGCACAATAAACAGCATAGATTAAAACCCATCAATACACACAGACATCAGGATGAGTTCAGATCTAGGGTAAAAATATTAAGTCTTGAAATGAGCCTTTAAAAAGTTTAGTGATTGGGACTGCTCAACAGGAAGAGGGAGCTTGTTCCAGGAACCATAAACTGAATAAGCAGGCTCACCCTGAGATTTAAGGAGTGTCTTTGGAAGACACAAGAGCAAGTTGTCAGTGGAGCTGAGTGCACGATATTGACAGAGCATCTCTGAGAGGTAAAGGGGGACAAAGCTGTTTAAAGTGTTAAGAAAAACAAGAGAACCTCAAACCAGAGTCTAAAGTGAACTGGCAGCCAATGCAGAGACCCCAGAATGAGCTAACGCCTATTGGCACCAAACAAACATGGCTGCGACAATTTGGGCCAGCTGGAGAATTGTAGCAGACACTTTGTTAATGTTTATCAAGGAAGAGTTGGAATAGTCCATTTGTGAAGTGATTAGCTTGTAAAACAGATTCAAAAAGCTGTGTCCTCAATAAAGATCTTCTGCTTAGTAATCCTTTGTAGTTGAAAAAAACAAGATTTCACAATAAAGTTGACATTGGAAGTCTGACTGAGTCAAGCTTGAACCCAAGGCTAACAAAAGAGCTGCATAGACACTGATAAATAAGAGGGAGATGAGCCACTTTTGAGTCGTGCAGGTGCAGAGACCCATAGGGTTGAAAAGGTACATAAAACTGGGAGTCATCTGCATAGAGATGGTACTGTCTTCCATGTTTCCTAAAAATACACTTCATCGAGAGGTCAAATAAAGAAAATAAAACATATCCCAAAACAGAGCCCTGTGGGACACCCCTCTCAAAGAGGCGTTTGATGAATTACAGTTAATATTGCACAGAAGCTTTGTTCATAGGTTGAACTGAAGTTACACAAATGCAGAGCCAGATATGCCCATCAACTTCTCCAGTCGAGTGTGGAGGATGCTGTGATAAACTTTGTTAAAGGCACAATGTTCCTGCCAAATGAATCTGGCTTAAAGTGTCTGGTTCTGAGCTCATCTGTCAGTGATACTGCAAAGCGTTAATCTAATACAGAGTAAATACGTATTGCCAATTTTGATGCCTTTACCCATGTATTTTCTTTCAATTCTAAGATCATATAAGATCTATTTTTAGGTACATGAGAATTACTTTTAATGACAAATTCTTCTTCTTTTTCTTAATTTTTATCTATGTAAAATTTCTCATAACAGCCCTTCTTCTTTTTCCCCAGCATGAGGAGGATCCCGGCCAACAGAGAGCTATCCGTCTGCTTGTGCACCAGCAGAGCAAGGCAGGAGGGCGTGGAAAAAGGTGAGCCTGAGTGGACTAGACTGAGAGTAGTGCTTTTTGCACAGTGGGACAGAGAGAGAAGCTCTATGACAGAATCTGTTAGGAAAGTCATCATTCAAATGTAATTTGGTGAATGTACAGAACAGAAACAACACCAAACATATAAATCTTATCAAGCTGGTAATAATACAATACCATCACTAGTGTTTTTATCAGTATAATGGTTTGTGGGGGATCTGCCAACCCCTACTTCACAGGCATTTAACAGTTTTTATGTGGCTCAGTGGGGCTATGTGCAGAAAGAGTTCCCTCCTAAGTCCATTATAAAAATTCAAATGAACAGTTGGAAAATTAATAAATTTCCAACAATCGTTTATTACCCTTCTCTAAATAAGCAGTGTAACAGATAGTTGGGGACATAACACACACACACACACGCATGTACGCACGCACGCACACACGCACGCACGCACACACACACACACACACACACACACACACACACACACACACACACACACACACACACACACACACATACACACACACACACACACACACACACTTTTTCCGAATTTAATTTTTGTCCCCTGCGCTTTTTACTGTTCCAAAATAATACTACTCTATATTATAGAAAATGGTTGAGCACTAGGACCAAGCGGAAAACAACCCCTTGTGTTGAAGCCTGTTTCCCATTAGGACTGTCCTTAAACTCATCTATTGGCTCTGCTGATAGTTGCTAAACTGTGATTGGCGAATCCTGCTGTCACTCCACCTTGTAAACAAGACATGTTCACTTTTTTTTCTAGTTTGCCAGCTGCCAGGGGGTATTCCAGAAAGCAAGTTTAGAACATCGGGATCTTCTAATAAATGCTTGACAAAGCGCTCCCCTCCCCTCTCGGTGTTTCAGGCTCCACAAACGATTCTTAGGTGGATTCGATCCTCTATGGGAAATCAAGGCTCACATGCATACATAGGCTGTCCCTGTTAATCGATGCAAGATAAATGAGAATGGAAGGATAAAAAGACAGAGCCTCGTTCTTCATCCAGAAGGAGCAATAATTATTCATTCATGTCAACAAGGACTACAAAGATATCAAAACTAAAATAAAGACCACGAGCTGTTTGAAAAAGCTGTGTAGCTGGGGCTATTTAGTTAGAATGCGCAGAGTTCACATATTTCCATAGCAATGCTGTGTGTACCAGGGTGTGTTCATGGGTAATGGGAGCTCAGGAATTAACCCTGTTCTGCAAAACTTGACTTAGATCAGCTCAGTGTGGGTTGGTTTTCCAAGTTAAACTGAGACATGGCTTTAAAGCAATGGCGGACTGACCATCTGTGGGTTCTAGAGAATCCCAGAATGTCCGGTATGCTCTAGGGCTACTGTCAGTCTTACCCCCCCCCCCCCCCCCCACACACACACACACACACACACACACACACACATCAGAGATCCCCATCATAGCAGATAGCAATGTCCAGCCTCCCCTCCCAGCCAGTACTTTAAGTGGGCCGGTACTAACACTTCAAATTTTGAGTTTTTCCCCTCATTTATTAGTCAGTCTACAAACACCAGCCATACAGTCCCCCCAGCGCCTGCCCTCCCACACTGTGACAGCCCAAGCCATGGAGATACTATAGGGCTGCATTTTTGCCCCAGTCCGTCTGTTGGGTAGATAACCCGGAAGGGGAGGACTGTAAGGTGTTGATTCAGGTTTGCAGCTGCCACTCCCCGGAGTGTCGGCCAGAACACTACTCAAGGCCCGGATGGCGATTCAGGAAGAAGACACCGAAGACGCCCAGGATGGTTTAAACTCTTGTATTATCTCCACACAGTCAAAGGTAACAGGCTTGTCGGAGGAGCAGGTGTTACATACAAGTTTAGGTACAGGTGTGTGTCTGTGTGTGTGTGTGTGTGGTCTCTGTAATGAACAGAAAGAAAATAGTACATCACTAAAATGTTCATAATAGTAACTCAGAGTACATCAACAGAAACACAGGTAGGAAAGAAACTAACATCCCCTTTGCTACCATAAACCAGATATTACCCACATCTATAAACCCACTGAGCTAACTCAGCACACAATTATCCCCAATCACACGGCAGGAGAGCTAGCCTAACTTAGCTTAGCTTAGCACTCGCTAGCGACACAAACAGAAACATCTTCACTTCCCTCTAACTTCAACTAGTCACAAACACATTTTATCCGCACATCCTCATACATCACAGACTTACGTTGTTCAGTAACGCACACTTCTCACGAAATGACCACTTCTCTGCTGATAATCGGGAGCAAACACACTCATATAGATTTCACCCACGTATCCACCTACCCAAAACCTCTCCCATCCAAAGTGGTGGGGTGACATCTCCAGGTCACTCTAAGCAACTACAGGTGAACAACTGAACAGAATAGAAAGGAGAACTCAAAACTATGGGGCCTTTTGTACAGCCGCCCCCAAATGTATGAAGTACATTTGCTCACAACAAAAGGTTACTTCTCTAATAAAGTCACTGTAACTGTCCTTTGTCTTCGTCCGGGAGGGCAGGCAATACCACCAGCCTCGCCACAGGTCAGGTGAAGGTCCTGTCTCCCACCTTGACGTCAGCAGACCTGATGTGCCCATCGGGACTGGGGTGGACCTTGGAGATGCGACCCAGGAGCCAGGAAGCGTGGGGTAGCTGAGGATCTATGATCATCACCACCGAACCTTCGGTGACGTCCATGGGGGATGACTGTCATTTCGAGCGAAGCTGTAGGCTTGGAAGGTACAGTCGGATGAATCGAGACCAGAAGTGATCAGCAAGCACCTGAGAGTGTTTCCATCTGCGGCGACTCAGGAGCTCTTCTTTAGGGTAAATGACTTGAGGAAGCGCCCCATCAGGCCGCCCCATCAGAAAACAGTTGGAGGTCACTAGATCAGGATCACTGATGTCGGACGGGACATAACCTAGTGGTTTGGAGTTTAAGATGCCCTCCACCTCCACAAGGACCGTACGGAGGACCTCCTCTTGTACGGGTTGAGATCCTACTGTAGTGTAGAGCGCCGTCTTGACAGATCTAATCTCCCACTCCCACACTCCCCCAAAATGAGGAGCCGCTGGTGGATTGAAGTGGAAGATGATCTTCTGGGGAGCCAGGAGCTTCTGCAGGTCAGCGGTCATGGCCGTGAAAGCTACTTGGAGTTCCCTTTCTCCTCCACGGAAGTTGGTTCCCTGGTCTGAGTACAACTCAGCTGGGGTCCCTCTCCTGGCAACGAACCGACGAAGTGCCATTAGGAAGGCATCTGTGTCGATGGAGGTCAGGACATCAAGGTGGACCGCTCTGATAGTAAGGCACTTAAAAATGATGCCCCACCTTTTCTCCACACGGCGCCCGATTTTGACCTCAAAGGGTCCATAGCAGTCCATACCTGTCGAATAAAAGGCAGGTTTGTAAAGGCGAAGGTGCGCCACTGGTAGGTCAGCCATCTTGGGAACCGCTGGTCGGGCTTTCCATCTGCGACACTCAAGACAGGTCCTCTGGAAACGCCTAACCGCTTCCCTGCCTCTCAGGATCCAATGAGTGCGCCGAATCTCCGCGAAAACTCTCTCTGGCCCTGGATGATGCAGACGACTGTCGACATCCTGAATGAGCAAGCTGGTGACCGGATGTATCGGATCCAAAACTAAGGGGTGCGAGTTGGTAAATGCAAAATCTTCAGAGAGGCGGAGACGTCCCCCTACACGGATAACCTCATCTTCACGGTCAAACTCAGGGAACAGTACGAGGAGACGACTACTGCGACGGACAGACTTCCCCTGCTTAAGAAGCCGATACTCCTCAGGAAAGCTCTCCCTTTGAGCTTCTCTCAAAACGTGCTTCTCCGCTTGAATATAGTCCTGAGCTGATGAAGTTCCCCCGCCTCTGGCCGCCCCATGCAGCTGTGTAATAACCGCCTCCAGCAGCTCCGCCCAGGTGTCATATCTGCTGAAGTTCGAGGTGGCGGGCTCAAAGGTGGTAGAAACTCCACAAAAGGTCTCTTTGCGGAGCTCAGATGAGCCTGGTGGCTCAGCCAGGGTGCTGCTCGGCTCTGGAGGCCACTGCTCTGGACTTAGGAGCAGGAAAGGAGGCCCTTGACTCCATGTGTTGGGTCTGGCCAGGTCCAAAAGGGTCTTCCCACGGGTCACATCATCCGCGGGGTTCTGGGCTGAATCCACGGGTGCCTCAGGGTGCAGATCCCGCCACACAAACTGCAGAAGGGAACGGTCTTCGGGAAGGAGGCGACTCTGGTGGAACATACCCTTTATGTCACCACTAATGGCTACGGCATGCTCACGAAAGCGAAGGAGGACACCAAGGAGCGAGGCGCTCAGGGTCGGCCCAGGTAGAAGATGGTCATTGAGGGCTTGGCTTTGGAACTGGAACGAACAGTTGAACACAAGGCGATCTTTGTCATTGTGACTAACAAGGTGGTGAGGGATGTACCATGACTCATCTGCTGGAGCAACCTCAGAGGGGGCCACCTTAACCACCGAACCGGCCTGGACCAATTTCTCTATTTCCGCGCCGTAGATCTTAGCCCACTCTGGATCTTTCTGGAGCCTTCTCTCCACACTCCTCAAACTGGGAACGACTACGTTAGGGCTAGCTTTAAGGTGTGGCATGTTCTGGCGGCGAAGGAGGGGGGTGGCATAGCGGTGGATGCCCTCAACATCCACACAAACTGTCTTCTGCTCCAACAGGTTAACTACATAGTTATCTTCTCTTGACCGAGTAACCACTTTGCCTTCTGGTACTGGGACGACATCTACCTGCCATAACTTCTCCACACGTTTGAGTAACTCACTCATCTGAGGAGGGATGGCGGTCGTGAATAGGTACTGTTGTGGCAGCGAAAAGGAACCGATAAGGCTGGAGGGGCCCTGTAGTGTCCACCCTAACCTGGTGCGCAAAGCAGCGGGACCACCCGGTGGACCGAGACGAACAGCTTCAGTTGGAGTGATGAGCTGTGGGTGGTCACTGCCAATGAGAAGGAGGGGTTTGACCTTCTTAAAGGCCTGGAGAGGAAGGCCTCTGAGGTGCCTGTACTTCCGCTGCAAGGACTCCACAGGATAGCTGCGCTCGGCTAGGTCGATACGGGTAGCGGTGAAGGCGTTGCGGACCTTATACCTCAGCTTAGGTTTGCCACCCGCGGAGATCTCGAATGAGACACACGAACCATGCAGATTTTGCACATCTTGTCTGATAGTGCGCAATGGAAGGGTCTCTCGAATGCCTTGAAGGTCAAGGATCTGGGCAGCGGTGGGCAGCAGCATAGTCCTCTCTGACCCATCATCCAAAACTGCGTGAGTTCTCAAGGTCTTGCCATTATGGTGAAGAATGACTGGGACAACCTTTAACAGAACTTGGCTACTCTCTGTAGGACGGTCGAGGTACAAGACGCCTGTAGGATTCTCACTTTCTCGTGGGGGAGCAGACGCTGGGCCTAGGGTCTGTAATGGCTTGGAATTAACGTCATGAAGGACCTGCAAATGACGACCCTGACACAGGCTGCAGGGTTTCTTGAAGGTGCACTGGGCTGCCTGATGGGAGCGAGCGCAACGCCAGCACCTCTTGTTGGTCTTTATCCAGTGTGTGAGCTGTTCTCGACTCAGCTTAACGATCTCTGGACACTGACTCAGGTGGTGAGCACGGTTATCACAGAAGGCGCAGTAGGCCTTTTGCCTAGCTTTGTTTGGAGTGGTACCTACTGATCTGGGTGAGGTCTCTGCACCGTGAAGAACCGCAACAGGGCGCCTACTTGGTCTGACATCACGTTTCTCCTTGGTGATCATTGGAGTGGGTGAACCGTCATAGCCCTGACACCAGGATTCGTACTTTAACCAGGTAGACAGGTCGTCCAGAGTGTATGCCTGACCAGAATGGCTGTACATGCACCGACGGAAATCAGCTCTCTGTTCTGGAGGGAGTTTACCCAGGAGTCGAGCCACATGGGAGCCACACTGGAGTTCGACCTCCCCATCTGTGCCCAAAGTCTTCAGCATGCCCACGAGCGACTGGATGTGGAGAGAGAATCGCTCGAAGGCGACTGCATCCCCTGGGCGGATGTCAGGTGAGTCCATGACAGCAGCAATACTCCGCAGGGCGAGCTGATGGGGCTGTCCAAGCCGGTCATTAAGAGCATGCATGGTGTCACTGAAGGGCGTGGCAGAATGGATATAAGCATCCGCTATCAACTTCGCTTCCTCTAAGTGGAGGTGATCTAACAAGACGTGGTACTTGAAGAGCTCTGAACTCTCCGAGGGCAGTAAGTTCTCTAGCGCCATCTTCAGTCGGGCGAATTCTCCTGGATCACGACATGTGAGCTTGGGAATGCTTGGACGAGGCCCCCTGTAGTTCATATCCGGGGCCGCAGCCAAGCCAAAGGGTCTATGCATCTGGGAGGCGGAGAAAGGAGTGGATGGGGATGGAGTCGGAGCTGGCAGTGGTTGCAATGGAGGGAGGTGTCCACTTGGAGGCGGCGCTGGAGGGTAGGTGGGCCTTAGCTGAGGAGACGTGAACCTCGGCTTAGATTCAGGTGGGGGAATGATCCGGCCCTCCTGTGCAGTCATAGACTCCCTCTTTAGAGCCCGAAGCTCTTTCATCATCGTGTCGATGCGGTCTGTGACTGGGCTTTGACTGGGGACAGGTTCCTCCGTGAACGCAACCGGAGGAGGTGGTAGGGGCCAGTCCTCTTCCTCCTCAGTAGGGGGTGGCTGGGGATGAACAGCAGGGCTTCTGGTCTGTGGATTGAGCTGCAGACTCTCTGCACGGTCCAACAGCTGCAGCAAACTAGCATGAAGTGCCTGGAAATCAGCCAGCCCAGCTCTCATCTGGTCATGTGATTGCTGTAACAGGAACCTTTCACGTTGTACATCCTCCAACTCTGCTCTCATTGGTGTGATTTGGCTGTATGAGCGGTTTTCAGAGGGGTCAGACGGCAGATGGTGGGAAGAACGGGTGTCACCTTCCATCTCATTTTCCTCCCGGTAACCTGCACCAAGCCAGGGGAAGTCAGTCTCATAAGCTTCATAACGTAGGGGATGACGTACATTATGCCGTGGGTGCGCACCAAGAGCTGAGAAGTTCTGAATGTCATCCATCTTGTTAGGGTAGAAGCAGCTAACATCCGGCTCGAAGGACCACTAATGTTGAGTAGATAACCCGGAAGGGGAGGACTGTAAGGTGTTGATTCAGGTTTGCAGCTGCCACTCCCCGAAGTGTCGGCCAGAACACTACTCTAGGCCCGGATGGCGATTCAGGAAGAAGACACCGAAGACGCCCAGGATGGTTTAAACTCTTGTATTATCTCCACACAGTCAAAGGTAACAGGCTTGTCGGAGGAGCAGGTGTTACATACAAGTTTAGGTACAGGTGTGTGTCTGTGTGTGTGTGTGTGTGGTCTCTGTAATGAACAGAAAGAAAATAGTACATCACTAAAATGTTCATAATAGTAACTCAGAGTACATCAACAGAAACACAGGTAGGAAAGAAACTAACATCCCCTTTGCTACCATAAACCAGATATTACCCACATCCCATATATAAACCCACTGAGCTAACTCAGCACACAATTATCCCCAATCACACGGCAGGAGAGCTAGCCTAACTTAGCTTAGCTTAGCTTAGCTTAGCACTCGCTAGCGACACAAACAGAAACATCTTCACTTCCCTCTAACTTCAACTAGTCACAAACACATTTTATCCGCACATCCGCATACATCACAGACTTACGTTGTTCAGTAAAGCACACTTCTCACGAAATGACCACTTCTCTGCTGATAATCGGGAGCAAACACAATCATATAGATTTCACCCACGTATCCACCTACCCGAAACCTCTCCCATCCAAAGTGGTGGGGTGACATCTACACTCTAAGCAACTACAGGTGAACAACTGAACAGAATAGAAAGGAGAACTCAAAACTATGGGGCCTTTTGTACACCGTCCCTGCTGTAAACCGACTACAAAATTAGGCTGCAACAATGTAGCTCTTTCCAAAGCAAGTCATAAGCTACTTTGATGGAAAAAAAACACTTGTTGGTGTTAAGATGGAACAAGGATTGGAACACTGAGGATTGTTTCCATTTAGCTGCTTTGTTGCCAAAATGGTGGGTCTTCTTCCTTGTAGAACGTCGAGTGCAGGATGGTTTCTTGAAATAAATAAATTCCAAATGAGTGATAGGAGCATGTTCAGGAAACAGAAAAAAACACAAAGGCTAATTAAAAATCAATCACGAGGCACCTAGAAGGCAGGAGTTGGGAATGAGATGCAATGTCAAAAACTGGAGTTCAGAGGCAAGTGTAGTATACAAATGGGGCGAGATTAAGGCCCTGTCCACACGTAGCCGGGGATCTGCCAAAACGTAGATATTTTTCTAGGTTTTGGCCTGTCATCCACACGAAAACTAAGTTTTTTCACACGAAAACGGATCTTTTTAAAAACTCCAGCCAAAGTGAAGATCTGTGTTTTCTCTGCTTTGGGTGTCTGTGTGTGGACAGACAAAACCAGAGTTTTAAGGTCCGCAGAGTCACTTTCCGCGACAAAAAAATGCTGACATCACGTCTGCGATCTGTGTTTACACTATCCGACAGCATGGATGCCCTCAGAGTTGCGTTCGCTTTATCAATTGTCCAAGCGCTTTTTGCTTGTTTGTTTTTGCAAGCGGAATTACTGCTCCTTGCGGAAGACCACAGACGAAGGACAAGGTTAAGAACGGGGGAAGTACTGCCGTCTATAGGTCTGGCAT
The DNA here is from genome assembly GCF_043380555.1 of Nothobranchius furzeri. Lineage (NCBI taxonomy): Eukaryota > Metazoa > Chordata > Actinopteri > Cyprinodontiformes > Nothobranchiidae > Nothobranchius > Nothobranchius furzeri. The sequence goes on from NC_091753.1 coordinate 23,891,177, forward strand.
GTCCTTAACAACGTATTTATCCGGGTACGTGTGGACAGAGGTTTTTTTTTTAAATGAGGTGGTGTGGATGCAAGATTTTGGAGGGGCGGATATTCGTTTAAAAAAAACCCGGCTACGTGTGAACTAGGCCTAAGAGAATCCATATGGGGGGAAAAGGGTAATCAAGCATGAAGAGATTCCAGAGGAAAAAAAATATTTGAATTGATTCTATGTAATAAAACTTTTAATTTTACATATAATGTTTTTGAAGAAATCATTTTGCAAGGTGGATGAATGCCCATCATTGCCCCCCATCTTGGTGCCTGTACGTTGGGTTTACCCCAGTGAATGAGAGGTTAGCCTCCCTCCGCCTACGTGTGGGGGGATGGGTTCTGACTGTGGTCTGTGCTTATGCACCAAACTACAGTTCAGACTACCCACTCATTTTGGAGACCTTGCAGGGGGTGCTGGAGAGCGCTCCTTCCGGTGACTCCCTCATTCTGCTGGGGGACTTTAACGCTCACGTGGACAACGACAGTGAGACCTAGAGAGGTGTGGTTGGGAGGAACGGCCCCCCGATCTGGATTTGAGTGGTGTTTTGTTATTGGACATCTGTGCCAGTCATGGATTGTCCATAATGAACACCATGTTCAGACATAAAGGTGTTCATATGTGCTCTTGGCACCAGGATACCTTAGGCCGCAACTCGATGATCGACTTTGTTGTTGTTTCATTTGACCTGTGGCTGTATGTCTTGGAATCAGTGGGCAGAGTACTTCGAATATGTCATGTTGTGGGGCAAGAGTCTAACCCAGGACATGCAGAATCAGAGTCAGAGTCGGGTAGTTTGAAAAATAATAATATTTATTGACAAAACGATGAACTAAGAGCGCACTGGAAAATCAGCGGGTGCAGAAACGGGAAGCAGCATCTAGAGGGGAGAGGAACAGGGCTGAGTATGGAAGCAGTAGTTTGGTAGGGGAATTGCGGACGGAGGGACTTATGGCTTAGAGAGACCAGACGTGTGGGGGAGGGGTGAGCCGGGGTAAGTCCAGGGAATGAATATAGAGCGGTTGAGGTGAATGGTGAAATTGGATCCGGACCGGGGGTCCGGTGGTTCTGGAGAGGGAGCGAGAGGTGGAGGAGATCGGGTCGGCACTTGGAGGAGGATGAACCAGGAGACGAACCAGAGAATAATCCAAAACGGCATCGGGAAAAATCCTGATGGTAATCCAGACCAGTCAGTGGCAATCATCCGACGTCGAGTCATGTCCACCTTCCTCCTTATAAACCGGCCCGCTGATCAGCTGATTAGAAACAGCTGTTGCTCCCTCTCCTGAAACCAAGCACTCAGAGATCGTGAGAAGATGAGAAGAGTACTCACCCTGGCTCATGACAGAATACCTCCTCAATCCCACCGACATGTCTTCCAGTGAGGAAGCAGAGTGTGGGGACTTTGCGTTTGCCTCTCAAATCTCTGGTGCTGAGGTCACTGAGGTGGTTAAAAAGCTCCTCTGTGGCAAGGCTCCAGCAGTGGATGAGATCCGCCCAGAGTTCCTTGAGGCTCTGGATGTTGTGGGGCTGTGTTGGCTGACGCGGCTCTGCAATATTATGTGGACATTCGGGGCAATCCCACTGGACTGGCAGACCGGGGTGGTGGTTCCCTTATTTAAAAAGGGGTACCGCAGGGTGTGTTCAAACTACAGGGGATCACACTCTTGAGCCTTCCTGGTAAGGTCTATTCAGGGGTTCTGGAGAGGAGGGCCCGTCGGATTGTTGAACCTCAGATTCAGGAGGAGCAATGTGGTTTTTGTCCTGGCCGTGGAACACTGGACTAGTTCTGTACCCTTGGGGGGATCCTGGAGGGTGTGTGGGAATTTGCCCAACCAGTCTACATGTGTTTTATGAATTTGGAGAAGGCGTTTGACCACGTCCCTCGGGGGGCCCTGTGGGGGGAACTCCGGGAGTATGGGGTACCAGGCCCTCTGATACGGGTTGTTAGGTCCCTGTACAACTGGTGTCAGAGCTTGGTCTGCATTGCCGGCAGTAAGTCGGGCTCGTTCCCAGTGAGAGTTGAACTCCGCCAAGGCTGCCCTTTGTCACCGATTCTGTTCATAACCTTTACGGACAGGATTTCTAGGCGCAAACAAGTTGTGAAGGGCATCCACTTTGGTGGCCTGAGGATCAGGCCTCTGGTTTTTGCAGGTGATGTGGTCCTGTTGGCTTCATCAGAACGTGATCTTCAGCTTTCGCTGGAGCGGTTCGCAGCCGAGTGTGAAGCAGCTGGGATGACAATCAGCTCCTCTAAATCTGAGACCATGGTCTTGATTCGGAAAAGGGTAGAATGCCTTCTCCGGGTCAGGGATGAGGTCCTGCCCCAAGTGGAGGGGTTTCAGTATCTCGGGGTCTTGTTCACGAGTGAGGGAAAACTGGAGCGTGAGATCGATAGGCAGATTGGTGCTGCGTCTGCAGTGATGCAGGCGTTGTACCGGTCTGTCGTGGCGAAGAGAGAGCTGAGTCAGAAGGCGAAGCTCTCAATTTATCGGTCGATCTATGTTCCTACCCTCACCTATGGTCATAAGCTTTGGGTAGTGACCAAAAGAACAAGATCGCGGATACAAGCGGCTGAAATAAGTTTTCTCTGAAGAGTGGCTGGGCTTTCCCTTAGAGATAGGGTGAGAAGCTCGGTCATCCGGGAGGGGCTTGGAGTAGACCCGCTGCTCCTCCACAGCGAGAGGAGCCAGCTGAGGTGGCTCGTGCATCTGGTCAAGATGCTCCCTGGATGCCTCCCTGGTGAGGTTTTCCGGGCACGTCCAACTGGGAGGAGGCCTAAAGGTAGACCCAGGACACGTTGGAGGGACTATGTCTCTCACCTGGCCAGGGAATGCCTTGGGATTCCCCCGGTGGAGCTGGCCCAAGTGGCTGGGGAGAGGGAAGTCTCGGCCTCTTGACTTAGGCTACTGCCCCTACCCGACTCCGGATAAGCGGATGAAAATGGATGGATGGATGGATGGAAGGCTGATGAATCTGTGGGTAAACTGAAAGACTAATTATCCAGTTAACAAAGACTGCATCTCTAGCCAGCTAGGAACAAGATTCAGGTGTGCTTTTAACTGTGTATGTGTGAACGTGTGTGGCTAATACACAAAGCTTTGATATAATTGAGCAGAAAAGCAGCTGTCTGCAATTAAGAATAAATAGGGCAATAAATATTCATTCAGGACAAAAGTAAGCCTGATTAAAAAGACTAGGGAGCTGAGATTGTTTAGGGTCAGGTCTGCCTTACTAGGGACGAACACTGGAGACTGAAATCACACCACAAATCTCTTTTTGATGTCCTGGTAACTGATAATCTGGATAATGATGTCAGAATGGCTTTAGCCAAATGTTATAATGCTTCGAAAATCTTACCATGTATGTTCAAATAATAAGCCAATGATTGCTGTACATGCCCGCTCTCATTTACATATGTGCAAAACTGAAAACACGTTCACTTGGAAACAGAGATGAGATATTTAAATAAAACAGCTTTGCAAAACATTATTTTACACAGTTAATATTCCTCCTAATTAAAGGAAATTAAACAAGAAATACAATGTTAAAAAGCAAACATTTTTTACAAAGCCTATCTTATTAAAAATACTTGATATAAACAAACCATAAGCAGGGTTTTTAAGGGAGAAATATTTTTATTTTAGCTACAGTTGAAGTGAATCTGTCTCTTTACTGAAACCAGATAAAACAAAATTACAATTTTTCCTTTTGCTTGATCTCAATTTCTATTAATCTATCCACCCCAATCCTTTTTACTTCTAACTTTTCTTCCAAAAACATTGAGAAAACAGGTGAGAAATAAATTAATCAGCCTTGTTCAACCTAATCTTAATCATAATCTGCACCAAACCACACCCCCAACACAGGGCCAGATTAAGACTTCGTTGTACCCTGGGCAATAATATTCAAGGGCCCCATCATCACGACCCAAGGATCACCATAATATGGTCACATACAGAATATTTTACTGTAATATGCAGTAAATATACTCAATACTTGAATGCCTGACTTCACGTAACCCGCTCAGGGTAACCTTTGACCCACCTCGTGTGGACTGACCAATGAGGAGAGGGTCTTAACTTGAGGCCCTCTCTTCATTGGTCAGTCTACAAGAGACTGACTCTCAACTGACGTTCAGTCATAGGCAGCGAAGCGTCTCTGTGCAGCGCAAAAGCCCGGGTGGACAGTTTGTTTAATATAGGGTGATCATATTTCCATTTCCAAAAAAGAGGACAGGGGATCTGTGCCGATGACGTCACACCATGGCAACGCCACACAACGCTGGGACCCAATTTTTGTAAGAACTAAATTAATGGTTGTGGTCATTTTGCCTTGGCCCTCAAAATGTCTTGAAACGGCCCTGGGTGTGTGACTGAGTGTTGAAGGTGATCTGAATTGTATCAGATGTATAAATATTACATGTGTGTAACTTATTGTTTTGCAGGTAAACACGTGTAGTGGAGATAAATCTACCTACACTTTACTTTTCAACACTTTGTTTTGTTTTCTAGTTTTTATTTAACTATGTTTTCCTGTCCTGTCTGTCTCTCATCTTCCTGCATCTCCTCTAAACTCTCCAGAAAAGCTGCTGCCTGGATTCTTACTTTTTCACCTCATCAGTTACTTTTGAGCAGATCAAAGGGATCTCCTGACCGCAGAGCGGAGTGCGCGATCAGGTGAAATCACCTCAGCACAGGTGATGAGCTCCGCAGAGCGCTTCAGGCACAAATAAGACAGAAAATAGAGAACATGTGCGGACATGAACGATCGTGTGTTAATTATAGTTTTTTGGTTGCGCCACTTTGAGAATGGACCGTGCGCTGGACGCAGCAGCCTGGAGCACTGCGCACCGATCATCGCTCTGCCGCTCTCTGCTGAAAAAAGTCCATGAATGATCATATAGTAATATAGGTAGAAAACTTTTTTCCGGCTCCCCTGGATGTGTAGGATATACAGCTCCCCCATCCCTGCTCCTGGATGAAAAGCTGGACATTTTCATCAATAAAAGAACCCGGACATCCAGGACAGAGTGAAAAGCGGACATGTCCGGGGAAAACAGGACGTACGGTCACACTAGTTTAATATAAAGCGGGAGATTACAGATACAGTAATTTGCTCGTGCCCTTGCTGCCCTGGGCCCTTTAGAGTTTGTGGGCCCTGGGCAATTGCCCAGTTGCCCATATGGTTAATCCGGCCTTGCCCCAACACGTTGGGGTAGAGGCATGTTATCGTACGTCCACTCTGATTGGTTGACATGTATGACTTGGGGCTGACCCTGGGCTAAACAAAATCAGCACGAATAAGAAAAAATGGAGGGGTGCGTAAAGATGTCTGTCAGTCATTCAAGACAGTAAGATATACAGTAGGGCCTCAAAACAGAACCCTGAGGTACACCAACGAAGACTACTTTAACAAGATCTATTTGAAGCAGCCAGATTAACATTGTGACCGTTACATTGCAAAAATGTAAAGAAAACCACTTCTAGGCAGATCCTGACACACCAACCCAAGACCTTAACCTGTCCAGTAAGAGGTGAGGTCTACCAGAAGGAGCACTATAGAAGTGTACACAGTCGCTTTGCATCACAGCATCATTAAAAGACACTGAGAAGAGCTGTCGCTGTCAGTGATGTCTACCAAAACCTGACAGAAATTGATCAAAAATGTTCTAAAGTAGCCAGCTGTTTAGTAACAATCTTCTCATTTGTCTTGATAAGGAATGGTAATTTGGATACTGTTGTGTTATTACTTAAGATATATATATATATATATATATATATATATATATATATATATATATATATATATAGAGAGAGAGAGAGAGAGAGAGAGAGAGAGAGAGAGAGAGAGAGAGAGAGAGAGAGAGAGAGAGAGAGAGAGATCAGTAATTTAGTTTGGCTTTCCTAAAAGAGGGTGGGACTCAACCGGAGGCCAGTGAGGTGTTTATACTGTTTTATCCAAGGGCCAATGACCTACCCTGAGAAAACTATTTAAGGAGGGATGCTGGTGAAATGTCCAAGCAGAACGAAAAGATTTTCTAGAACCAACATGCGGAGAGACAGCTAAGAAATCCCACAAAATAGGCTGAGCTGCTGTGAGTAGGGTCAGAGCAGACTGTAAAATATCCATAATATCACAGATTTTATTAGTATAAAAAGAATGGTTCATGGTCCGAGATAGATGAGATAGGATCAGAGGGTGAAGCAAGAGTAATAAAGTCACTAATGGTGTTAAACAGCACCTTAGGATTGCCTCTGCTATTAACAGCAGGCAGGAGATGTATAGAGCTCCGGACCCCACGTGACTCTGAGTTAGTAGACGCCATATTGGCAGGAAAAAAGGTAAACAAACACGGATCGTAAACATGAACATGAACGGGATCGGCTTGGATTTTACTTCGTCTGAGTTAACTTCACACTTTAAAACCGAAGAAATCGTTTTATATAGTCAGAAATTAAATAGACTAAACATCTCCGACCTTTACCGTGCCCCTGGGATACTTTTTAAAAACGCCAGAAGCTGTCGGAGCGGACTTCTTACCGGACCTGGCCGGGGAACCCCTTAGGATTTCCCCGGAGGAGCTGGCCCAGGTGGCTGGGGAGACGGAAGTCTGGGCCTCTCGACGCTACTGCCCCCGTAACCCTACTACGGATAAGCGGATGAAAATGGATGGATGGACAAATAACAGATTTACACGTAAGTAGTTTAAATAGAGTGCTGTGCTGTTTGAATGTATAAACTGAACGCCAAGAGAAATCACTAGTTTGATTTTTTTCTGTGAATAAAATAAAAATGTCAGGCAGGAGCGTCTCAGGATCTGTTTGAGATCTGTCTCGGTGAGACAGATAATAGCAATCCAAAGTGCTTTTTATGTGTGATCTGACAATTGATCGACCATTGCTTAAAAATTAAATACAGCTTAGCCGGTTAATTGCTGTGATCATAAAACACGTAAACGGCAGCACGCAGAACTCACGAGGCAACGTTTTACGTGATGTTTACTTGTTGCTATGAGTAATAAGACAGAAAAAGCCACGCCAAAATAAGTTTAGGAAGCCCACTAAGAATCGTAATAAAAGCATTTAAAATAAATACCACACACAGTTGAGGAAACGTTGGTTTAAGTATCTGATATGAAGTGGTCGCTGCAAATGCAAAAACCTTTACTCTCGGGATCCCACAGTTTCATTTTAGCCCGGTCACTAGCTCATTTTATTACAATGATCCAACGTTTAGGTGTTCCGGATCTTGGGGAATCCTGTAGATGGCTCATTCCTTATGTCGTCCACGTCTGTTCTGCATCCTGGGGCACAACAGGAATCTACCATATTTCTCGTTTGAGTTTTCTGACAATAACAAATAGTTCAGCTGTGGGCTTCTGCCTGCCAATATGGCGCAGTTTCGATTTGAACTGTTGCATGCTGGGAGAAGTGACGTCAACTCCCAGAGCTCTATTGGCAGCCCTCAGTTCTTTAACTGAATCATTAACATATGACAAAAGATCTCTCAGATCAAGTAGATGGACAATCGTACCATGACTCACACATAACCATACCATAACCTTAACCCTTTAAGACAAATTGAATAAAAATGCAACACTTAGAAACAGTCAGGATTTTAGTCAGACTGGTTTCTCATGTTAACTGACTTCCATGTCTATCTACACAACAAAAACAAACAAATAATAATATATTCTAATATGTATATAATAGTATTTGTATTAGAATATGAGGCAGTGTTTACAAGGTTTGTAATTGAAATTGCTAATATATTACATTTTACTAAATTCCAGATACTTTTTCTGCCATCTGGGGGCACTGAAGCCTGTAAAACTAAAAGGTCTCCTACATCCACATCTCTTCCATCCACATGTGAAGGTGAAAAAAACCTTGTCAGAAATCTCCCAACTTCCTTCCTCCTCTTCTTCACTGTCACTGTGTCGTCTGGAGATATGCTAATCTCTGTGTAAGTATAACCTGACAAATTATTACCTTAGATTAGACTCTGCTCATCCTGGCATCATCTTGCTTTTTGTATAATCCTATTTTGGTTTCTTCCTTCACAGAGAGCAGCAAATACCTCCACCAACTTCACCAAGTTAATCTTCATTGGTTCAATGTCACGCTCATCAACGGGTTAACAAAGTGTATGGCAGGGCTGTAGCATCAGAGGTTCAAAGGTCATCCCTGATAGTGTGGTATCTGCTGGGTTATCAAAAAATGGATTTAAAGACAGAACATGTTTTATTGTATAAATTGTATTAATGTACAACACATTTGATTCACCATTAAGTTATTCAAACCATTTCTTTCCATGTACTATAACATAAAACCATGTAGCAGAGAGAACTCAGGTTGCTAGTTTTCAATGTTAATTAATTAAAATTTAAACTAATTTAGCTTAGTTAGCATATACACGTTTCAATATAGAAAAATAAATATTAATAATAATAAAATGCTGTTTTTTTTTGTAAGATTGGAGCCCAGTTGTCTTACAGGTGACTGTCCGTTGACGTTTTAATCTACATAGCTGATAAATGCATCATGTCACTATACCGGGAAAGGCTCTTCATTGCTCATTTTGTCAGAGGAAATGAACCTTTCAGTGGGAGTGCCACAGCTGGGACTTTAAAGGACTGAGGCCAGTGTATTTGTGGTAATAAGTCTACTTAAATCTGATTGTAGAATTTAATGGTGCTGCTTGCACCCAAACTAATATTTCTGTAAATTTAACAATTAGATGTTTGCATCTGGGAGTAAACAGCAGTGTTACCATGAAAGGGAGTCAGTGCTCCACAAAGTGGAATCCATCCCTGGGGGTCTTTTGTGTTAGGAGGTGCGTCCAAGGTCAGCAGCTGAAAGAGCTCCCTTTGTGCTGTTGTGTGTGTTGCCTCTGTCTAGTGACTCAGGATCCTTGGCCTATTAATTGGCCTGACAGTGATAAAGGAAATGAAAGTGGATGCTATTTGTCTCCAGTGCAACCACACTCATATTATCCCAAAGAAAAATGGAGGCTCTTTTCCCACTTGAGCTATTCTAATTTTTTAAAACCCCTCTCAGGGTGTATGGGGACGCCGTGTACATGGGACATGTGTGCATATGTAGGCTAATGTCATGTGTGTAGCAGCGCTCTGAGAGTTGGGGGGTTTGGAATAACTTACAGGATTTAAAGACATCTTCTAATAACATATTTGGTGGTGGGATGTGAGAGAAAGTGGAGCTGTGAATTAGCGCCCTCAACCACAACCCTTGGTGGTGCCAGGTCAGCTAAAGACCGAAGTTGTGGCACTTCACCAGGAGAGTGCAGACATATGAATTAAGCTGCTGGAGTTGCTCCAGACAAAGGTGGTGCTGTAAACTAGTGCTAGTGTAGGATCAGGTGTCCCATACTGGAACCGTGGGTCCCTCTCTAGTCTTTACGCCCATCCCAAACATTATAGTCCAGTGAATGACAGCTACTGGGTGACTAGACCATTGTCTTCTTCCCCTGCTTCAGAGAGAAGGAACCATTTCCCAATGAGGTTGCAGGGAATACATAATAGAGATTAAGAAAATTTGCACGTAGAGACAAGGCAACACTTTCATCCTCCTGCTCAAAAGTACTCGCATTGTGGCAAGTACCCTTTGTGGTTGTATTTTAGTTGAAGCTATGTCATGATCTGAGGTGAGTGGCCTCCATTTAAGGCAAGGCTATTCAATTCTAGGGGTGTTTCTCAATGCCAAGGAACCTTGTCTTGATGTCTTGGTCCCGCCCTAGTTGCCTAGGAGAGATGTCATCAGGAACCGCCAAGGTGTGTTCCAAAGTTCATGTTCTACCAAGACATCTGTTCTCTGTTTGTTAGCCATTTAGCTAGCTGAGCAAGGATACACGGGAAGTGCCTTGTAGCCTGGCTTTGGTCAAAGATTTTGCAGTGCAGTATTTTTAAAAGGATCAGAAACCAGCAGCTACTTTGGAGGCAAATTTCAAGTTTAAATGTAAGTCAACTAATTGTAGCTGTCGGGGTGATATCTAAAATGTATTTTTTATATCCAAAGAAGTTATCTATGGTTGGTTAGTTCCTTAGTAGTTGCAGCTTTGGTGGCTAGCAGGTAGCTACTTGCTTAGATGTTTAATTTAACCAAGATATACACAATTTAAAAAGTAAAAGACTCATTATATATTTATATTAAAACGTATATGAATAAAATATAACTTTATCTCACATGCCATTTGACAATATGTGACTACCACAGCAACAAGATGTACATCTGTTCTATTCAACTTTTTTTTTTTTTTTACCATGGAAGGACAGTGTCCTTCTAAGTAAGGTGACTGGCCTCGCAAGACATCCCTTGCAAGGCCAGTCGCCTTGACATTGAGAAACACCCGCCTCGAGGGCCGGTATCCAGCCCATTTTAATGGTTTCTTTGGTCCAACACACTGTGGCGTTGCTATATGGGCCAGGAATAGGGCCTACAGAAAGCTCAGGATGCATCCAGTGGAGGTGTACGCGTTACTCTATAAGAAGTTGGAAGCGCAGGTGGCACGGGCGCCGGAGGACGGGTCGAGAAGGAAGAGGTACATGGTTTGAGCTGAGAGGTGTGGAAGACCGGTTGGATCTGCAGGCTGGCTGGAAGCCGGAGACGATAGAAAACAGGATTGATAGCCTTGATCACCGGGAATGGGCCCAGGAATTGGGGCGAGAGTTTTCTTGTCCCATCTTGGAGATGGAGATTAGCGGTGGACAGCCACAACTTGTCGCCGGGTCGGTAAGAAGGCCCGGGACGGTGCTGCCGCAAATGTTGACGGGTATATTGTGTGTTAGTCCGGGCAATTGCGGCACAAGCCTTAATCCAAGCTGAGCGGCGGACAAAGGTGTAGGCTGCAGGGACAGTAACTTCCACCTCTTCGTGATGGAAGAGAGGCGGTTGATACCCGTAACAGGTTTCGAAAGATGATTGGCCCGTGGCGTACAAGATTTGCAGATTATCCTGACATATGACCCACGTTAAACTCATGGACTGCTTGTATTAACTACAGTCTGTACATACTTATAGTCAAAGAATATTCATAACATACTTCATACCGTTGTAGCGTTGTGGTTTATGCTCTTTTATGAAAGAGGAACCATTCTACATGTGAATTTGTGATATTAATTTTATTAAATTAATAACCAAATTGTATAGTTTAAGAAGACTCAAAGGTTGTTTTCATCGATAAACTGACGATAGTATCCGTGTGTCTGTGTTTCAGTTCAATGAAGAAACAAGTTGACAATTAAAAGTTTTAATTCTTCAAATTAAACTAATGATTTTGAAATTGACAAACAGGAAATAACAATCAACATTGGCAACTTTGTGGGACAGTCTTTAACAGTTGATATGCTGTTCTTGCTCAAATAGACCTTGTGTTGGAGGTGCTGAAGGTTGAGAGTGATATGATGTGATTATGGATGCGTGTGTGCAAAGTGTAGTGAGAATTGAACATGAGGTGAGATGAATGCGTGTGTGCATCTGATTTTGCTTCAGGAAGAAACAGGTGTCTGAGTGAAAAGTGATGGTTTGAATAAACTTAGGTTTAGTTGGAAAAGATGCATCAAAACGCTATCTGTCGTGTTCTGCCTCACCGAAAATCGGACCCCCTGTTGGACCCGGGACGTCACCTTAGGATGATGTTTCATCCAGGGCACCTTGGCTGGCAAAGAAGACAAAGATGCGACGCGAACCGGTCCAGAGTTGCCCTTGGTACACTTTGATGGTAGCGTTTTGTCGATGCGCTTTCTTAAGTTAATTCACTCAGAAATCAAAGACTCTGTATGAGTCTGCGTTAGAAGTTGCGATTCAGCTATCCTGTCTGGCTTGGCAGGAACAGCGTGAGAGGGGGGGGGGGGGGGGGAGAGAAACGAGCCGACCGGCTCTGTCCCCCCTTTAGCGTTTATTCAGGTCTTCTCTCTTTCGTTGTCAAGCACGAACTGTAATCATAAGACTGAAACTTACCAAAAGCCTTTCTCTTCTCAAAGCAAACGTGTGCGCCAGCAAATGTGTTTTGGAGTTTACTGTGAAAATCTGTGTGTGGGTGTGTTTGAGTGTGTGTGTGCTTGAGTGTGTGTGTGAAGGTCGCTAACAAACATCCTCAAACATTATCTAATTAAGTATGGATTCATTAATCCATTATAATTACCCAAAGCATAAGAATCATTCACTTGATTAAAACACATTTATAATGAGCAAAATGATAACGATTAGTCTTTAACATTAAAATCAAGAAAGGAAGTTTAAGACTTTGTTATGTTATGACTACTTTTCCATGAGAACTCCTTCTTCTGGTACTGCAGGTGGCAGATATTATGGTTTCCTCCCAGACTCGCTGGCGTTCCGGTCTTAATCTGTGGGTGAAAGTTCTCAGCGACCCAGCTTTGACCCAGCTGAGTCCAACACCACCTTTGTGACAGAAAACCCATATTTCCTCACGTTACACCGTGTACATTATAACATACGTAATAGATCAATTTTTGTAATATACTTACACATCTATATTATTGCTAATATATATTGTAATACATCTATATCACGGCTAAAGCACTTCTGGATGGATGCAAACTGCATTTCGTTGCCCTGTACCTGTACATGTGCAATGACAATAAAGTTGAATTCTATTCTATTCTATTCTATTATGAGAGAGTTCGGCCCAAAGGAGGTAGCGGGCCCATAGGGATGGTTGAGAGGCCACGAAGCTCCAGGGGGAACGCCCAAGCTGCGACCATGGTCTTTCAGGTATTGGGAGTGACTGTAGATATCCGGGTTGAGGTGTATTTAGGGACTTGAAACGGACACAAACTTTGCAGGCTGCGGTGTAGTTCTTCATGTCGTTAGCCATCCCTGGCCACCAGAGAGCCCGTTGTAGGAACTGTAAGGTCTGAGACCGTCCAGGGTGTCCTGATAGTCTAGAGGAGTGACCCCAGGCCAAGGTTTCTTGATGACAGGGTTTGGGCACATAGAGACTGTTCTTTGGTGTCTCGGGGGGTGCAGGTCCATGAAGAAGGGCCTTCTGGATGGACTCCTCTAGTGGCCAGTGGAGTGCGCCCAGGAAGCGGTGGGAGGGCAGAATGGACTCAGGGTTAGACGGACGCTCTGTATGAGTGAATTGACGTGACAAGGCATCAGGATTAAGCTGCTTGGCGGTTGGAATATGGATGAGGTCCTGGTGGTCGATCCAGATGGTAATAGGGTCTGTGGCTCCTAGTAACCAGTGTCTCCACTCCTCAGTAGTGGTGTGCATCTCTACCTGCCTCACGATTCGATCCGATTCCGATTATCTGCCTAAAGATTCGATTTGAGTCTGAAATGCTTCACGATTCTTCACACAAAAATGTTCATTACTCAATAAAAGCAGTAGAATAGTTTTCAATTCCTTTTTGATTTCGAAATCCCTGAAAAACAGAACATTCATCTATTCACTATAGTCAGTAATACTTTTTAAAGTGTGCTGCCTATAATTACTTAAATAATATATGAAATGATGTTTTCTGTAGAGCAGCTTTAAGATAGAATATTACTGAACTTGAAAATAGTAAACAAATACTGTGTTAAGTGATTCTTTCACATCCAGGATCCCAAAACCGAAATTAGCCCGGTTATCCGATTTTAATGTAAAGGGTACATCTTTGATTACTGGTAATGTTGGCCCTGTACCCCTGTCCGCCTTTTCTGTTTTAAATTGGCGCTAGGGCAACACAGTGCGCATGTCATTGCAACTCTGCCCCCAGAAGTAATTGTAAAACCTCAAAACTTTATTGTCCTCGCATAGACATAGACCAGGGGTCGGCAACCTGTTCCCATCAAAGAGCCATTATTACCCGTTTCACACAGTAAAGAAAACACTGGGAGCCATAGCAGCTGCGGCGTTGTGGGCAGGGCCTATCCTCAGACAGCAGAGCGCTGCTCAAAACAGGTGACAGCAGCCGGTACCGGTCGCTCGTGTACGTCAAATTTATCTTTCATAAGACGATAATCGATAAAACAATTTATATAAAATGGATCCAGAAGTTGTAGCCCGTCTCTGCCTACAGTATTTTGATATTTTTCACCCTGTTGGTGGTTTTACTGAGCAGGTGCCACTTTTGTTATACGTTACTTTTTAAAACATGTTTAGACTGTTCAGAATACAAATCCCGGCTCTGTCACGTTTGATCGTTGTAATTAAACTTTGTAGGTGGGGAAGGTCAGAAAAGGATCCGATCATTTTGTTTTTCCCTCATTTACAGTGACGGAGACAACGGCGCAGTGCACCTGGCTCTGGTGTTAATCAAGTTAAATTTGTAACAATTTTCACAAGAAAACAGAACAGTTAAAAGCAGGGCTTGTGTTGTGTTGACTGGACAGTTCCCGTATTTGACCGTTTATTTTGACGGAGAAAGAATAGAAAGAATTACCCCGATGCATGCAGACGAACTGACACTTTATTCGTTTCGCACATCGCAGATGTAGCTAAATCACCCAAGAAATGATTCCCATCTGAACATCTGAGCTGGACACTGCTTAGCGCAGCTCACTGTCAGCATGTACTACATAAGGTACACAGCGAGCTAAAGATGTGGAGAGGGGCTTGGAGCACGTCGCAGAACCAGAGCGCATGCATGAAGATTCCTCCGACTGAAGCGAGATTGTCACTTAGAAAATGTTCTCTGATTATGAAACTTTGGCTGAATAGCGCTTCTTCCTGTCTCCAATGTGGCGACACATCCAGGAGCCTGTCTGAGGAGAGTCCCAGAATCTCACATCCTCTTCAGCTCAGAAAGCGCATATGATTACGCACAAGCGTGACGCGTCAACCCGGTCTCACAGTAAGACCGGGTTGGAACTGTTCAGGTTCACGCAGACAATCTTTACATTTAGAATTAGCTTACAGATGTAAAATTAATGCAGTAAAATATAAAGCATTTAATTTAAATATCCATTCATTATTTTACAAGCACAGAGAGCCGCATCAGATGGATGGAAGAGCCACATGCGGCTCCAGAGCCGCGGGTTGCCGACCCCCGACATAGACATAGGGAGAAAATCTCATTATGTCACGTTGCTGCATCGATGCGGAATCATGCACGGCTGAATCGCGATGCATCTTAGAATCGATCATTTTTCCCACCTCTACTCCTCAAGAGCCCATTTAATGGCCAGCAGTTCTCTGTCTCCCATGCCGTACCTCTGTTGCGTGGGGGTGAACTTCCGGGAGAAGTGGGAGCAAGGGTGAAGCTTGTCAGGGCCACGTTGTGAGAGGACCGCCCCTGCGCCCACATCCTTGGCATCTACCTCCAGCACGAATGGTTTGGAAGTGTCCGGGTGCAGCAAGATGGGTGCTGTTATGGATTTTATCAGTATGTTTACCAATAACCCATTTCCTGATTGAAGAGGAGAGCTGCATTAAACAGACAAGTCAACCAGTTATAACTGTGGGACATGCACGAGGCAAAATGCCCCGAACATCTGGTCACAGACTTTATTTAAATAAAAAGATAAGAAAGAAATGGGAGTGAGAGAGAGAGAGACTGAGTGTGTGTGTGGGGAGTCAAGAATGTGTGTGTGTGAGTGGCTTGTGTGGGTGTGTCTGAATAAGTGAGCATGCAAAGGGGCATATAGTGATACATATTGCATACATATTTCACTTGATTGAATCAATGATCAAGAAATAATAGACATAAAATTTCCATAACAGGCGCTGAGGTAAAACTGTGAATCAGGGAGTGGAAGGCCTTGACAGCTTCAGGCGTGAGATGGAAGGGTCAGGGTTGAGTCGAGTCTTTGGTGAGAGAAGTGAGAGGAGACACAACAGAGCTGAAGTTCCTAATGAACCAGCGGTAGAAATTGGCAAAGCCGAGGAAGCTTTGGAGTTGTTTGAGTGATGTTGGTTGGGGCCAATGGACTACTGCATGGACTTTCTGAGGGTCTATGGCCAGGCCATTAGAGGTGATGGTTAAGCCCAAGAAAGAGGTGGAAGTCTGGTGGAAGGTGCACTTTTCTAATTTGCGGAAGAGGTGGTTTTGGAGTAGGCGGGTAGGATGGCTCGGACGTGTTGTTTGTGTTCGGCTTCAGTGTGGGAGTATATTAAGATGTCATCCAAACACCCACTGACCGAGCATGTCTCGGAGGACATCACTGATATAGCGTTGAAACACGGCAGGGCTGTTGCAAAGACCAAACGGCATCACGAGGTACTCCCAGTGTCCGTTCGGCGTGATGAAGGCCGCTTTCCACTCATCTCCTTCTTTGACCCAGATGAGATTATAGGCACTGCGGAGGTCCAGCTTGGTGAAGATCTTAGCTTGAGATGTGGCCTCCAGGGCAGTGTTGATGAGGGGTAATGGGTGTCGGTCTCAAACGGTGATCTTGTTTAGACCACGGTAGTCAATACAGGGATGTAGCCCCCCATCCTTTTTGCTCACAAAGAAGAGCCGTGCCGCTCCCAGGGAAGTGGAGGGACGGATGAACCCCTGCCGAAGGGCCTGCTGGATGTAGTCATCCATGGTGTGGGTCTCCACCAGGGATAGTGAGAAAAGACGTCCTCTTAGGGGAATGGTTCCATGTTGAAGCTTGATCTCGAGGTCATAAGGCTGGTGAGGAGGGAGAGTGGAGGGTGGCGTTTTTTGGTTCATGAGAGTCTCTAACCTGGAATTTGCTCTTCAAAAGTTTAAAACTACGTATGTAACTGAAGGACGTTGATTATAACGGGAGAGGCAACGCCGTTTTAACATTTCAGCCTACTGAAAGCGTGGAGGGAGACGGTACCTGTATCTCTGCAGAGCATCGCAAAAAACAGAGATGAGCAATCATTTCATTGCGATCATAAGCATCTGCTCAGAACTGGCACATCAGCTGTCATTAGATGATCTCACTGACGACTTTGCAGCTAGAAAATACAGATGTGTGTATCTGTAAAAGGCTTTTATTTTTTGAGAGACTGTTCACCTGACCTGACCCTACTAACGAAAGTTGCAAACCTTAATAGATTTGTGAAACAGTAATTTTATTATTTGTTTTTGCGTTTTTGAGCTATTTTATATGAAGTTGATGTATTTGGTCCCACAGTTAACCCTCACACTGCTGCTTGGCTCACTGATGTTTTTACTATTGCTGTGTGGTTTTAGACAATTTTAATCAAAAACGCGATGTTTCAGAGTTTTTATTCAACAACACCAAGAAGCATAGCTCATGGTTTTATTTTGTGGCTCCTTTCCTTTCCTGCTATCAGTTGTCAGTGCAGTGGAACTGTGCACAAAAATAAAAGTACAGATTTTATTTTTTATTAATAAAGGATTGTTGAAATCATTATCAGACAGCTGCAAATGAGGAAAAAAGAGCACATCTCTCCTATATTATTCTGTTAAACTTGTACAAACCTTGTGTTTTATTTAAGACCATTGACTTCTTAAAGCTCCTGAGACTGATAGTATCGAGCTCTTTCCTTCTGTGTTTGACT